>NC_064633.1:147660911-147963941 GCF_023864275.1 Schistocerca cancellata
ATAATACGAATAGCACAGTGACCTAACGAAACATTTTAATGACAGTTATTGACACTGGCAAAGACCACACTGCTTTATTACAGTCATTAAAATCGTCAACTATTTGTCCATTTTGCCTCAGATATACACTGTTTAGTTGTTGGTATCACTGCTAACACATTGCTCAGTTGTTGGTACCACTGTTAATAACTGCATATGTCTGTGTTCGATCATAGAGTTCCGACTTATGAATAGGTGATCTGGGTTATGAGTGTTTGTACACGAGTCGAAAAGGAGCTGTCAACGTTAGACAGTCTGGAACGAGTTCGTGACAGAATATCATGGCTGCTGTTAACATTCACATGCCGTGACGCAGCTAAAATACTGAAAGAAATACTAGATTATAACGGTGAGTGTACAACAATTAATAACTTTAAATAAACTGTAGATTGGGATGTTCGACTGATTGAACAAGGACGGTCTCGTGTGTACTATGAACAACGGTTGCATACTTGCACTCGAAACAGCATGGGAACTGTATTAATATGAACAGCTTGACGGTTGAGGGTGACTGTTAATGAACTGTAAACTTTTGCAGGAAACACATGAACAGATGCAATTTCGTTGCGGAATAATGTGTCAGTAATGAGATACGTAACACATGTTAACATGTTGCAAGTCTACTCTGGCCTTTCATCATCAAGTGCTGAAACGACTGAGCTATCGAAACACGACTCAGGACTCGTCCTCACAGCTTCACTACCGCTAATGCCTTATCTCTCAATGGTCGTGAGTCGTGCTTCGATATTTCAGTCCATAGTGCGAAGATCCGTGATTCGAGTCCCGGTCTGGCACACAGTTTTGATCTGCCAGGAAGTTTCATATCAGCGCTTACTCAACTTGGTTAAAATGGCTCCGAGCACTATGGGACTTAACTGCTGAAGTCATCAGTCCCCTAGAACTTAGAACTAATTAAACCTAACTAACCTAAGGACATCACACACATCCATGCCCGAGGCAGGATTCGAAACTGCGACCGTAGCGGCCGCGCGGTTCCAGACTGTAGTGTCTAGAAGCGCTCGGCTACGCTGGCCGGCTCACTCAACTTACATTCTGAAAGAGGACAATGTTTCTCACTTTACATGAAATTCCCCGCAGAATAGATCTTGAGTTGTTGTTTGCAAATTCAAGTTCGGAAAATTCCAGCGTCGTAGAACATTAGCGTCACCAGAACTAAAATTCAGGCGCGAGACGAAACGCTGTCAACGCAAAGTCTTCGATGAGAGACTGTTAAACAAAGGAGGTGCCTACATACGTAAACTGTGAGTAACTGCTCGCTATTAAAAAATAAGAAGGTCTTACATTTTTAATAAATAAAAACTACTGTTCGTTAAGATTGTTGATTTGGCAAATAATAATATTATTTTTATCACCATATCTATATGAACGTTACTGAAACTTACTGTCACTTATCATTGACTCGTGCAGGACAATGATTTATGATACAATTCTAACCAGTAAATAATTTAATCTTGTTATGTAAAATTGGAAAACCATGTGATTGCGAATATATAAACGTAATTACATCAGTGACAGAAATCGAAAAACGCTTCATTAATGTCGGATTGTATCAAGACATCGTTGCTGTCCGTCATTATATGATGCCCGCTAACCCAACATAGCCTGTGAGTTGTTGTTATTTGTCCGCAGCTGGTGGTCGTGCGGTAGCGTTCTCGCTTCCCGCGCCCGGGTTCCCGGGTTCGATTCCCGGTGGGGTTAGGGATTTTCTCTGCCTCGTGATGGTTGGGTGTTGTGTGCTGTCCTTAGGTTAGTTAGGTTTAAGTAGTTTTAAGTTCTAGGGGACTGATGACCATAGATGTTAAGTCCCATAGTGCTCAGAGCAATTTGAACCATTTTTTTTTGTTCTTATTGACTGAGTACTCAAACAGTAGGTGCGCTCAAGTTTCACAGGTGATTGAAACGTGTTTTGCTGTTTTTGTTTACGTTCGTATTAAAGTTGTTTATATTTACATAGTCAGTGTTAACTCTTAAGCTAAGCTTGTCGAACCACTAAATTACAGAGGATCACATTAGCATCATGCTAAACTTAATGTGCTTACGTCACCAACTGTATTTAGGTCAATTGTATTACTAAAAATCAGTAGACCAACTCCGGTTTGAGAATCAGAACCTAAACAAGGCGTAATATATATATATATATATATATATATATATATGTGTGTGTGTGTGTGTGTGTGTGTGTGTGTGTGTGTGTGTGTGTGTGTATGTGTGTGTGTTAGTGTACTTGCAATTAAATCGTAGTTTAGATAATTATAACAAATATATAAAATGGCTAAAACTGTAGAACTGTCTTAGCATCTCCATTGTATTCATATGGTTTCATGACAATCAAATCCTCCATATTGTTTACGGTGCAAGGTAGAAAATTTTCTTTGCTCTGAAACTTTTCTTTTATGCATTTAAATTTGGAAATTTGTGATAAGTTGCTATGAGACCAAACCGCTGAGGTCGCCGTCCCTAAACGTACACACTATTTAATCTAACTTAAACTAACTTATGCAAAAGACAACACACACACCCATGTTCGAGGGAGGACTCGAACCTCGGACTGGAAAGAGGGGGGGGGGGGGCGTGTCGCGAGAACCGTGTCAAGGTGCCTCAAACAGCGCATGTACCCCGCTCGCCTTTATGCAGAGACACTGCGACTCTCTTGTCAAGAAAGACTGCCTGTTATATTTGTCAGCCTCTGTTTTCTTGTGTTTTATGCAGCTTATAACTAGCGAGCAATTTTGCTAAGGTAATCTGTGCCCAGTAGTCAATATGTGTGGTGTAATCAGCTTTTGCTCAGTAGTGGTGGTTTGCTCTTTTGTGAGCAATAAGTCTCGGCCCATCGAAATACAACGCTTTTAGTGGGGGTGCTGTATTGTCTGTGTCTGAATGGGGAAAGGTACTGTTCTACTCTGTTTTCAGTTGTGTTCGAAGTAAGGTGGAAGTATTCCTACTCTAAACTATATTCACATACAAATGGCTGTTGCTGTAACTTGGATTTGAATGTGAAATCTTATAATGAGAATTGCGATCTGCATTCATTGATCGCTGAGCGATGAGTAATAAGGTAATGCTACTCTGCAGTGCGCTGCATTACTTGGCATATTAATGCAAGGCATTAATACGTCTATCCTCATATTTTCGCAGCGCAAATACTGATCAATAAAATTTAGGCGTGCAGCCGCATAAATTTGACTTCTTCTTCTAATATTTCGGCTGAATAGCGTCCAGCCATCTTCAGAGCTCCAGCACTTGCTAAGTCCATCTAAGGCCATGGACCGCACCACTGTGCATGCGACCACTGATACACAAGGCGTCAGAGACGTTATCGGCAGTAAAGACGAAAGGCTCATGCATGGAAATAGATATACGGCTGCGCAGTCGATCCACACGGCGATACCGATGTATCACTGCGGGCTGCACCTTCCCGACATCTTTATGATTTTATTACAGGAATTGCCGGATTACAAGATTTGTCCAAGCTGAAGCCGCTGTCTCTATTAATTAAATTCATCGCCAAGCGAATTTCAATTGTTTACTTCACTACTGAATCCCAGAAGGATGAAGTCGAGGCTAAAATCTCGACGTTATCGTAGACCATAGAGTGCCCAGTGTGATACAGTGCTCGGCCACCGCAGATTTATTAGGTTGTAAGAGCCGGCTGCACCTGCTCTGTGCATGTCTCCTGTATAGTACGTGACGTCTGTCCGATGTATGAACGGCCGCACTCGCAGGGGATCTTGTAAACCCCAGCCTTCCGAAGCACCAAATCATCCTTAACGGAACCCAGAAGTGCTGCTGTGTTTGGTGGAGGGCGAAAAATAACTTTTGCTTCATGCTTACTGAGGATCCATCCTATTTTTGACGACAGGATTCCTACGTATGGCAGAAAATCCATCGATTTAAAACTTTCCTTGTCTTCTTCTGATTTTCTTATAACCCCAGTTGGTTTTATTTCTGGCGCCTTATGTATCTGCTGTTGTGAGTACACCATGGCTTCAAAAACTGTACTCAGGTGTAAAAATTCGTCCCTCAGACTGCTCTCGTCAGCAATGATATGTGCTCTGTGTACTAGTGTTCTGAGTACACTCATCGTCTGTGAAGGATGGCGGCAGCTATTTGCGCGTAAATATAAATCCGTACGGGTCGGTTTTCGATAATCCGCGTGTCCCAAGGTGCCATCATCTTTACGCCGTACCAGCACATCCAAAAATTGAAGGTATCCATCTTTTTCGATTTCCATCGTGAACTGAATTTGTCTGTGGATGGTGTTCGGATGACCTAAAAATCCTTTTAACTTGTCTTCACCATGGGACCACACTACAAACGTGTCGTCAACATACCTCCAAAACACTGTGGGCTCTAAGCTTGCAGATTCCAGCGCCTTCTCCTCGAAGTCCTCCATAAAAATGTTAGCCACCAAAGGCGACAAGGAACTACGCATGGCTACACCATCAGTCTGTTCATAAAATTCGTTACTGAATAAAAAATATGTCGAGGTCAAAACATGTTCAAAAAAAGCTGAAATCTCTTTATCGAAACTTTTTCAAATGAGTTACAATGATTCCGAAAGAGGTACCTTTGTAAATAACGACACTACATCGAAACTGACTAACATATCAGAATTGCTCAGTTTGAGTGATTTCAGTTTTCCCCCAGAGTTACGTATATGATGAGCGCATTTTCCCACTAGAGGCCTTAATAACGATGCTAAGTGTGTGGCACAATCATAGGTTGGAGAGCCGATGTTACTCACTATCGGACGCAGAGGAACACAATTCTTGTGGATCTTTGGAAGCCCATAAAGCCTTGGAGGCACCGCACCACTTGGTTTCAACCTTCGCACAACCTTTGGTGGAAGGTGGGAGGCGTTCAGAAGCGAGGCAGTCTTCCTTACCACGTGGTTGGTGGGGTCTTTTCTGATCTTCCGGTATGTGCTGTCACTCAGTAACCTGTTCATTTTATGATAATAATCATCACGAGACATTAAAACAGTGGCATTACCCTTATCAGCTGGAAATACCACCGTCTCGGTATCCTGGCGAAGTTTACGTAGTGCAGCCCTCTCGGCCACAGATATGTTACTCCTTTGTGGTGAGCCTTCATAATTGCTCGACAACTTTCGTGTCTTATTTCTTCTGCTGATTCTGTAGAAAGAGGACGAACAGCTTCTTCCACGGCGCTTACGAAAGCTGGTATTGGTAAAACCTTCGGGGTGGGTGCAAAGTTCAATCAGTTAGCTAAAACCATCATCATAGCGTCGTCCATATCTTAATCCGTGATATTAATGACGGAGCGTCGAATAACAGTTTCTTGCTGCGAAGGCGTCTCGAGCTGGCTAAACTTTGCCATCTGTCTCGATGTGGTTACCTCACGAACCCAGTCGGACTTGGCCCACGTTATACCATTGATCCAGTTCCATGAACTGTAGGGTAACTCCACGGATATCTTTAGATATAGGCGATAGAGTTGTTCCGAAACCAGGTCCAATTTTCGGCGGCTAGAACAGATCCTCTCCTTAACAATAGCAACACCAGCTGTCCTTAAAATCTTATTCATAGCAATCGACTTTATAAAATGTACAGGGTTATTACAAATGATTGAAGCGATTTCTCAGCTCTACAATAACTTTATTATTTGAGATATTTTCACAATGCTTTGCACACACATACAAAAACTCAAGAAGTTTTTTTAGGCATTCACAAATGTTCGATATGTGCCCCTTCAGTGATTCGGCAGACATCAAGCCGATAATCAAGTTCCTCCCACACTCGGCGCAGCATGTCCCCATCAATGAGTTCGAAAGCATCGTTGATGCGAGCTCGCAGTTCTGGCACGTTTCTTGGTAGAGGAGGTTTAGACACTGAATCTTTCACATAACCCCACAGAAAGAAATCGCATGGGGTTACGTCGGGAGAGCGTGGAGGCCATGACATGAATTGCTGATCATGAGCTCCACCACGACCGATCCATCGGTTTTCCAATCTCCTGTTTAAGAAATGCCGAACATCATGATGGAAGTACGGTGGAGCACCATCCTGTTGAAAGATGAAGTCGGCGCTGTCGGTCTCCAGTTGTGGCATGAGCCAATTTTCCGCGGGCTATGTGTGAAACTTGCCCGCACGCGTTCAACCGTTTCTTCGCTCACTGCGGGCCGACCCGTTGATTTCCCCTTACAGACGCATCCAGAAGCTTTAAACTGCGCATACCATCGCCGAATGGAGTTAGCAGTTGGTGGATCTTTGTTGAACTTCGTCCTGAAGTGTCGTTGCACTGTTATGACTGACTGATGTGAGTGCATTTCAAGCACGACATACGCTGTCTCGGCTCCTGTCGCCATTTTGTCTCACTGCGCTCTCGAGCGTTCTGACGGCAGAAACCTGAAGTGCGGCTTCAGCAGAACAAAACTTTATGAGTTTTTCTACGTATCTGTAGTGTGGCGTGACCATATGTCAATGAATGGAGCTACAGTGAATTTATGAAATCGCTTCAATCATTTGTAATAGCCCTGTACAAACCTGGCAAACTTTGGAACTATGCCGTGGTGACGGGATCTTAATAAAAGAGTTAAAGAGCTCAGTAACCTCGCTCTCAAGTATCTCAACTTATCCAATTGGCGTGCACTTAAAACCATCGCCTCCCCGAAGAGGTACTTGTTGTGTATCTTAGTATCTTCGCAACACAAATACGGATGCATAAAATTTCAGGTGTGCAGCCAACAAGTGCTGGAGCGTCAGTCAGCTCGGCTCATTCTGAAGATGGCTTAACGGTATTCAGCCGAGATATTAGATGAAGGAGTCAAAGATTCGATAAAGAGATTTCAGCTTTGTTTGAACATGTTTTGAACTCGACCTATTTTTTTTTTTTTCAGTAACGAATTTTATGAACAGACTGACGGTGTCGCCATGCGTAGTCCCTTGTCGTCTTTGGTGGCCAACATTTTTATGGAGGACTTCGAGGAGAAGGCGCTGGAATCTGCAAGCTTAGAGCCCACAGAGTTTTGGAGGTATGTTGACGACACGTTTGTAGTGTGGTCCCATGGTGAAGACAAGTTAAAAGGATTTTTAGATCATCTGAACTCCATCCACAGACAAATTCAGTTCACGATGGAAATCGAAAAAGGTGGATGCCTTTCATTTTTGGATGTGCTGGTACGATCTCAATATGATGGAACCCAGAGACACGCGGTTTATCGAAAACCGACCCATACGGATTTATATGTACACGCAAATAGCTGCCACCATCCTTCACAATGAGTGTACTCAGAACTCTAGTACACGGAGCACATGTCATTGCTAACGAGAGCAGTCTGGAGAATGAGCTTTTACACGTGAGAACATTATTACATTGTGTTACGCTGTTTTAGTTAAGCAAAATACCGGAGCGCTGTAGTGGCTGCAAGTAGCATTGTTGGAACTCCGAAAACGGGCCAGTTCTCACTTCCTTGTCAGTAGCTTTACCCACCCTCTGAGATCGCAGCGCATACCAGTTCAACTGATACGGCTCACAAGAGAAACCACAGAATTAACGGTTACATTTACCATGATAGCACTTGGAGCATTCTGTTTTAAGCTTTTAAATTGTCTGTGAAAGTATATGTTTATTAAGTGATACCTGACAATGTATTGTCAACTTTATCAGTTACCACCTCGATCGTTATAATTGGTCTTTGCATCTCATTGTGACCGGTGCCCAACACGTCGACGAGGAGAGCAGAGCAGAGCAATTGTATTAAACATGTTTATCTCCTGCGACTGTGATAAGCTAATGGCGAGAAAGTGGGAATCCACAGATAGATGCTGGTCACGGAGTTGACACACTACATCGTCTTTGGGGCAAACCCTCACATCAGCAACAAAAAATTGTGAGTTGGTGAGAAAAATTGGCAGTGCCTCGAAGATTCGTCTAGATATGCGTTGTATTCAACTTTGTCGGTTTTATAGACAGTGCAGTAGTGAAGATTGTTACTTGTAACTAGTAATGGTGTAATTGAAATTAAGAAATGGCTGCTGCTGCAGATATTGTCAATAAAGTGCGATCTGTAGAAAGCATACACTCCAGGAAATGGAAAAAAGAACACATTGACACCGGTGTGTCAGACCCACCATACTTGCTCCGGACACTGCGAGAGGGCTGTACAAGCAATGATCACACGCACGGCACAGCGGACACACCAGGAACCGCGGTGTTGGCCGTCGAATGGCGCTAGCTGCGCAGCATTTGTGCACCGCCGCCGTCAGTGTCAGCCAGTTTGCCGTGGCATACGGAACTCCATCGCAGTCTTTAACACTGGTAGCATGCCGCGACAGCGTGGACGTGAACCGTATGTGCAGTTGACGGACTTTGAGCGAGGGCGTATAGTGGGCATGCGGGAGGCCGGGTGGACGTACCGCCGAATTGCTCAACACGTGGGGCGTGAGGTCTCCACAGTACATCGATGTTGTCGCCAGTGGTCGGCGGAAGGTGCACGTGCCCGTCGACCTGGGGCCGGACCGCAGCGACGCACGGATGCACGCCAAGACCGTAGGGTCCTACGCAGTGCCGTAGCGGACCGCACCGCCACTTCCCAGCAAATTAGGGACACTGTTGCTCCTGGGGTATCGGCGAGGACCATTCGCAACCGTCTCCATGAAGCTGGGCTACGGTCCCGCACACCGTTAGGCCGTCTTCCGCTCACGCCCCAACATCGTGCAGCCCGCCTCCAGTGGTGTCGCGACAGGCGTGAATGGAGGGACGAATGGAGACGTGTCGTCTTCAGCGATGAGAGTCGCTTCTGCCTTGGTGCCAATGATGGTCGTATGCGTGTTAGGCGCCGTGCAGGTGAGCGCCACAATCAGGACTGCATACGACCGAGGCACACAGGGCCAACACCGGGCATCATGGTGTGGGGAGCGATCTCCTACACTGGCCGTACACCTCTGGTGATCGTCGAGGGGACACTGAATAGCGCACGGTACATCCAAACCGTCATCGAACCCATCGTTCTACCATTCCTAGACCGGCAAGGGAACTTGCTGTTCCAACAGGACAATGCACGTCCGCATGTATCCCGTGCCACCCAACGTGCTCTAGAAGGTGTAAGTCAACTACCCTGGCCAGCAAGATCTCCGGATCTGTCCCCCATTGAGCATGTTTGGGACTGGATGAAGCGTCGTCTCACGCGGTCTGCACGTCCAGCACGAACGCTGGTCCAACTGAGGCGCCAGGTGGAAATGGCATGGCAAGCCGTTCCACAGGACTACATTCAGCATCTCTACGATCGTCTCCATGGGACAATAGCAGCCTGCATTGGTGCGAAAGGTGGATATACACTGTACTAGTGCCGACATTGTGCATGCTCTGTTGCCTGTGTCTATGTGCCTGTGGTTCTGTCAGTGTGATCATGTGATGTATCTGACCCCAGGAATGTGTCAATAAAGTTTCCCCTTCCTGGGACAATGAATTCACGGTGTTCTTATTTCAATTTCCAGGAGTGTATTAATGAAAGATCCGGTAGGACAGAATTTTCTAAAACCTGAAGCTATCCAAACTGAAGGAGATGAAGACTTTGATTGACATGTAACAAAGTCTACTACACAGGGTATTTATGTTCGAGGATCGGAAAATAACAACTTGTCTTACGGATTATCATTAAACCTTGTGCGATGAATGCTGGACGTTTGTTGTAATGTAGGAGGATGAAGTCGAAAATGAAATTCGATATTTATGAAATGGATTCTAAGATACACCATGTGAACGTTAAAAATCTCACAAACTGCAGGGACGGATTGATGAGTGGAAATCGAGGTAAAAATTGCGTACGAACATGTGTCCAGAAATGCCTCGTTGCCACGGCAATTGTCCCGACGAATGACAGTTCCTCTGACAGTGTGCCGTGTGTTCCTCGTGTGTGGCAGGCTGTCTGTTTGACTCAGCGTACTGTAAGCAGGGGAATAGTCTGGTATGTATGTCGGGAACAAGCCGAGATGTTTTTTACATACGACCAAGGAGATGGATACGGTGGAGAGGCAGCACGGCTGTACCAGAACAAGTATCCTCACAGACACCAACCATATCACACAACATCTGAAGCTCTTTTTCGGCGTTTTTGTGATGATTGGTCCTTTCAACGGACGATCGCGCAGGGAGGCTGCGGGCTGTGTGTACACCAGATTTGGAGGACTAGGTTCTACAGGGTATTGAGAAGAACCCAGTAGGGCCTACAAGTTCCAGGCAAAGGGCCGAACAACACGTTTGTCTGCCTGAAAGAACCCATGATCACACAAACGCCTCAAAAGGGCCTGAAATATATGTGATGTCAATGGTGTCTGTGAGGGTTTGTTCTAGTATAGCTATGCTGCCTCTCGAACATTTACAACTGTTTGGCCGTACGCAAACACCATCTGGGCTTGTCGCCGACATGGATACCGACCACTCTGCTGCTTACAGGGCGCTGAGTCAATCACACAGCCTGCAACACATAAAAAGACACTGTACATGGTCAGAGAAACGTTAACTCTTCAGCTCCATCTACCGAGGCAATGATGCATCTCTGGACTCGTTTTCATTGGACATCAGTTCCCGCATTTCCAGTTCGGAATCCATCCCTGCAGTTTATCGGCTTTAATTTCACCTTGTACAAACTGAAATCAGAAATTAGTGCATAACGGCAAAGCATGAAAGGTGAATCGATAGCTGTACTAATTTTACTTGGTACACTGTTTTGCACAAAGTTTCATCTTCTGAGTTCACCATAAGTGGTTCTTTGACGTTTATCATTTTAAGGTAATGTTTCTTCCTTCTCATCTTACTTTTATTATCTTTACTTTTATGTCTGTTTATCTCTCATCAAACCATATATATATATATATATATATATATATATATATATATATATATAGGCAATAAAAACTAAACGAGCAGCGATAGAAATACATCGTTTTGTTGCAATATGCTTGGGACAACAGTACATTTTCAGGCAGACAACCTTTCGAAATTACAGTAGTTACAATTTTCAACAACAGATGGCGCTGCGGTCTGGGAAACTCTATAGTACGATATTTTCCACATATCCACCATGCGTAGCAATAATATGGCGTAGTCTCTGAATGAAATTACCCGAAACCTTTGACAACGTGTCTGGCGGAATGGCTTCACATGCAGATGAGATGTTCTGCTTCAGCTGTTCAATTGTTTCTGGATTCTGGCGGTACACCTGGTCTTTCAAGTGTCCCCACAGAAAGAAGTCACAGGGGTTCATGTCTGGGGAATAGGGAGGCTAATCCACGCCGCCTCCTTTATGTTTCGGATAGCCCAAAGCAATCACACGATCATCGAAATATTCATTCAGGAAATTAAAGACGTCGGCCGTGCGATGTGGCCGGGCACCATCTTGCATAAACCACGAGGTGTTCGCAGTGTCGTCTAAGGCAGTTTGTACCGTCACAAATTCACGAAGAATGTCCAGATAGCGTGATGCAGTAATCGTTTCGGATCTGAAAAATGGGCCAATGATTCCTATGGAAGAAATGGCGGCCCAGACCAGTACTTTTTGAGGATGCAGGGACGATGGGACTGCAACATGGGGCTTTTCGGTTCCCCATATGCGCCAGTTCTCTTTATTGACGAAGCCGTCCACGTAAAAATAAGCTTCGTCAGTAAACCAAATGCTGCCCACATGCATATCGCCGTCATCAATCCTGTGCACTATATCGTTAGCGAATGTCTCTCGTGCAGCAATGGTAGCGGCGCTGAGGGGTTGCCGTGTTTGAATTTTGTATGGATAGAGGTGTAAACTCTGGCGCATGAGACGATACGTGGACGTTGGCGTCATTTGGACCGCAGCTGCAACACGGCGAACGGAAACCCGAGGCCGCTGTTGGATCACCTGCTGCACTAGCTGCGCGTTGCCCTCTGTGGTTGCCGTACGCAGTCGCCCTACCTTTCCAGCACGTTCATCCGTCACGTTCCCAGTCCGTTGAAATTTTTCAAACAGATGCTTTATTGTATCGCTTTTCGGTCCTTTGGTTACATTAAACCTCCGTTGAAAACTTCGTCTTGTTGCAACAACACTGTGTTCTAGGCGGTGGAATTCCAACACCAGAAAAATTCTCTGTTCTAAGGAATAAACCATGTTGTCCACAGCACACTTGCACGTTGTGAACAGCACACGCTTACAGCAGAAAGACGACGTACAGAATGGCGCACCTACAGACTGTGTTGTCTTCTATATCTTTCACATCACTTGCAGCGCCATCTGTTGTTGAAAATTGTAACTACTGTAATTTCGAAAGTTTGTCCGCTTGAAAATGTACTGTTGTTCCAAACATATTGCAACAAACGGTGTATTTCTATCGCTGCTCGTTTCGTTTTTATTGCCGTTTCAAATATACCGGTCATTTTTGAAACACCCTATATATATATATATATATATATATATATATATATATATATATATATATATATATATATATATATATATATATCTGAACATGTTTAATTCGACAATTAATGTTTATTCTTATTCACTGCCAAGTTGTTACTCAGCTTATTCTGTATTATTTCATTCACTTGTACAGTACTGTATTTATTACATAATGGTATCCAGTGCTGTGCCGATTGCGTGTAGCACTCTTACGATAGCACAGTTCCTCTAGCAGAACCATTGAAATAGTGCATGGTATATTTGTCGTAAGCATCTGAGTAATCTGTGAAATTACTTATTCGTTAAGTGCTACATGACAGTAAATTTCTTGGTTGGTTGGTTAATCTTTATCAGTGAACTTTGTACTCTACTGTAAATGGATTAAATGAGGAAAAACGGGGAGGAAGAGAGAAGTTAGAAGTGATAGGTCTTGGAGAGACGCAGTAGCTGCAGACGGATCTCGCCCAACTCAGAGACGACGGACGGGAGCAAACAGCGAGCGAGGGAGAACCTCCGGACTGCAGCAGCCCACTCGTAACACTGTCGGCAAACAGCGCTACGGAAAGGTCGCTCTATAGTATGACGCCAACAGAGACGAGGAGAAGCAGTAGGAGTAAACATGGATCACTGTTATCTAGTTCAAAATGTGAGAGGATTATCGGCCTACGTCTGTGTAGCTTATTAAAGAGCTGTTTCTGAAGTCGTGTTTACATAAATATTAATAAATCACCCAGTTACAGTCACTTCATGTTTCTTCTTTTCAGCCTTTAAATAATACAAATAAATCCCGAAATATACACTTATAGGAATGAAAACGATGTTTTCACTCTTACTGAGGTGAGGATATGTGCGATATTGAGGCCTGTAAGGATAATGGGCTGTGTACTGTTGGTAATACCGAGTGGCTATATTTAAACTTTCTCTATTTAACACTTCATATAAAGTACCAAAGTTGGTAGCATTAATGTCAAGATTATGGGAAGCATGATCTCCATGCGTCATAGAGCCACCATCCAGTTTCAACTATGGCCCTCAGGTGATGTGATCAGCGATCGTGATTCGCAGTCTCACTCACCTGACCAGTAGCACTGCACTTATCGACGTGTCAACATGAGCTTGGACGAAAGGACCAGGGCATTACCGGTGGAGCACTATTACAAAACATCAGTAAAGTAGCAGCTGTACTTCAAGAATGTCGCCAGCTGGAAGGATTAAGGAACGGTCCTCCACCTGCTGTGCGGAGTATGATTAAGAAGTCTGAATGAACTGGAGAACTGGGCGTCGCTCCGGGAAGAGACCGACGACACGTTGCACCACAGTTGGTTGATGAAATCGTTGTTGCTGTGGACGACAACGCTGCGAGCAATGCCCGATCTTCACACAGTGTACGTGCTGTGTCACGACAATTGAACATCCCGTGGTCCACCGTACGGAAGGTGCTTCGAGCTATTCTCAAATCCGTACAAGATCCATATCCTATAGCAGATTGCACCTCAGGACGCACAACGACCTGTTGACTTCGCTCTTCACTTTCGCGCAAGGATTGAAGTTGACGAGGGCTGGCCCTGGCCCATCCTATAGACAGACAAAGGACATTTTTCTTTGACGGGTGAGGTGAACACATAGACTTGCCACGTATGGGGATCTTAACCTCCATAAACTGTGCATGAAGTTCCTCATTATGGTGAATGTGCCACAGTATGGTGTGGCTTCACGGCTATGTTCATCATTGGCCCATTCCTTTTTGAACAGGTGGGCGCTAAAGGACCAAAGACGTGCTATGTGACTGGCTATCTTTACTTCGATATGCTTCGCTAGCAATTCATACCCGTCACATTGAACCCAACAGTTTTCATGCAATACGAGTCCCCACCGCATATCGCTCGTGAAGTTCTCCTGCTTCTCCGAAACACATTTGGAAACGATCGAACCACCGTTTCCAAATGCTTGGCCGGCACAATCACCGCATCTTTCTCCCTGTTATTTCTGGTTGTGGCTCACCTGAAGGACAGGGCTTACCAGGAAAACATTCACACATGTTCTGATCTGAAGCGGAGCATATCAAGAGAGGCAGCCAGCATACCGACGGACATGTTTAATTCTGCTGTTCAGAATACAATCCTACGATTTCAGACTCTTGTGGACAGTTATGGGAGCCATCTTAAGGCCCTTTTGTAGCAGTAATGGTACCGGAATGTAATGGTATGACGTACCGAAGCAAAATATTAAAAGTGATTCCATTGAATTAATTCTCTATTATTGCTCTTCCCCATGTCCTTGACATTAATGCTACCAAGTTTGGTCTTCTTACCGTAATTCGTTTCCGTGTTACAACATGTTAAAAAGGGAAAGTTTAATTATAACCACCGGGCACTTCACGGTTTATTTACAAGGGGCAGTCAAATGAAAACGAGCAGGTGGGAAAAATTAAGTAAATTATTTTATATTTCAAAACTAACAGCCTAACTGTTAACACTGTGAGACAAGACTGTAAAATGCCTTGATGGAGTACAGTTTCCAGTTGCCATCGGAACCACGAGTGTAACCATGCGTGAAACCCTTCGTCCAAAGCAAACAGGCTGCCACGGACATCTTTCTTCTTGACTCAGAGTAGGATTAATGTATTAGCAGTTACAGCGATTATTTTGGAATAATCTACCTCGTTTCATTTCACAGCCCCTTGTACATGCAGATCATAGAGAAATTCATATGAGAACGCTTGTAGAACTAGTACTGGGAATGATCTCGGGACGAAATGTATGGAGTGGGGGTTCGTAAGACTGCAGTTATCCAAAGAAACGGTGGTTGCGGCTTTCATTCAGAATGGAAGAATCAGGGAAGGGTATAGTTGATAATATGAGTAGATTGTACGGATGATTTTATGATTTTACTGGTGATAGCGCACGAAATTACGCTCGGGAAGGACGTTAAATGTGTGGAGATGCAAGGAACGTGAAAGAGGCGCGCCAGCACACTAGGGTTTCCAATGATAGAGACTATTGTGCGGATCTTTCAGTACATTGTGTGGAAGAGGTAGGATTGATGGACGTTTTCAAGTTGTTTATTTAAGTGTGGGAGCTTTGTGTGACGATGCAAGATATTAGTGGTGGCGGATAAACGGATTCGAAATGCGAAGTGGAGTATATAAAATTCATATAATTGACGGAGTGGTAAAACGTGTAAGGGTATATTGTTATACGGTTGTTTTTCAATTTTGTACTGTTCCCGTCCAATGTGAGAGATATCGTAGAAGTTAATCAAGTCACTGGAAATAGGGAGTAGCTTACTACAGAGCTTTTCCCACCCTTCACGAGAAACTTTGATCCATAAGACCTCGCAAAGGAGAGTGGAGATTGATGTCGAAAGTGTGTGAAACTATTGTAAAAGTACTGATATTGATATAGTCGCCGATATTCATCAGAAGCGACACTCCTAGCTTCCGAAAGCACATTCGGATGAAGCAGCGCTACACAGAGTTAGCTTAAGACATTCGCCCAGCACCGCAGACCAGATATTATATGGATGTTACAGGCAATCATTATTACTACTACTATTGCTACAGGACTGAACTGGTCATTAATTGTGGATAACTATGTTCAAGTATTTTGCAGACTAATAGGCTATTCTGTGGTTGTCAATGTAAATTTTGCACCATCAACGCTTCACATATCTTTTGCCATGTTCAACACACAGCGATATGGAGACACAACGGCAGCGCATTCCAAATACACGCATCAAAAAAAGTTTAGCATCACCTCGGTTCCCCGAGTTCCGGGACCTGTACAGAACAATGGACTAGAGATCAACATAAACATCATTTCCGCCTTTTTTATTGCTCATGAAAACTACACATTGCATGTTGTACCAACATACAGCGAGACCTTGAGAGGTGTTGGTCCAGACTGTTGTACACACCGGTACCTCCAATATCCAGTAGCACGTCCTCTGGCTGTCATGCATGCCTGTATTCATCGTGGCATACTATCCACAAGTTCATCAAGGCACTATTGGTCCAGATTGTCCACTCCTCAACGGCGATTCGGCGTAGATCCCTCAGAGTGGTTAGCAAGTCACGTCGTCCATAAACATCATTTTCAATCTCTCCCAGGCATGTCGATAGGGTTCATGTCTTGAGAACATTCTGGGCACTCTAGTC
The DNA here is from genome assembly GCF_023864275.1 of Schistocerca cancellata. Lineage (NCBI taxonomy): Eukaryota > Metazoa > Arthropoda > Insecta > Orthoptera > Acrididae > Schistocerca > Schistocerca cancellata. Next base: position 147,677,519 of record NC_064633.1, read on the forward strand.
GAGCTATGTCGTTATCCTGAAGGAAGACATTCACAAGATGTGGACGATGGGGGCGTGAAATGTCGTCCGTGAAGCCGAATGCCTCGCCAATATGCTGCCAATATGGTTGCACTATCGGTCGGAGGATGGCATTCACGTATCGTACAGCCTTCCATGAGCACCAGCGGCGTACGTCGCCCCACATAATGCCACCCTAAAATGGCAGGGAACCCACTCCCCCTTGCTGAACTTGTTGTACAACGTGTTTAAGACGTTCAGCTTGACCGGGTTGCCTCCAAGCAAGTTTTCGACTATTGTCTGGTTGAAGGCATATGCGACACTCATCGGTGAAGACGACATGATGCCAATCCTGAGAGGTCCATTCGGTATGTTGTTGGACCAATCTGCACCGCGTTGCATGGTGTCGTGGTTGCAAAGATGGACCTCGCCATGGACGTCGGGAGTGAATTTGCGCATCATGCAGCCTATTTCGCACACTTTAGTCATAAGACGAAGTACTGAGGCTGCACGAAAAGCATTATTCAACATGGTGGTGTTGCTGTCAGGGTTCCTCTGAGCCATAATCCTTAGGTAGCGCTCATCCACGGCAGTAGTAGTCCTTGGTGGACCTGTGCGAGGCATGTCATCGACAATTCCTGTCTCCCTATATCTCCTCCATGTCCGAAAAACCTCGCTTTGGTTCACTCCGAGACGCCTGGACACTTCTCCTGTTGAGAGCCCTTCCTGGCACAGAGTAACAATGCGGACGTGATCGAACTGCGGTATTGACCGTCTAGGCATGGTTGAACTACAGACAACGCGACCCGTGTACCTCCTTCCTGATGGAATGACTGGAAGTGATCGACTGTAGGACCCCTTCCGGCTAATAGGCGCTGCTCATGCATGGTTGTTTACATCTTTGGTGGGTTTAGTGACATCTCTGAACAGTCAAAGGGACTGTGTCTGTTATACAATATCCACAGTCGACGTCTGTCTTCAGGAGTTCTGGGAACTGGGGTGATGTAAAACTTTTTTGATGTCTCTGTCTTAGAGTAGTGGCGGTCGCCTTTAGAGCAGGGCCCACTAAACCCGAGTCCTACTGCACATGCATTCGCTACATATACTGCTTAGAACATAACTGTGTGTGAATTTCGTTTAGACAAAATAGGGAACTGGCTATTTTCGTTACCGTCACAGTGTAAGAATGCAGACTTCCTAGCGTGCTTTCAGTGTAGGAAAATGATGGAAAAATGATGGAGAAAAGACTACACCAGAAAATAATTACTGTTAAGTAATTAAATTTGGGAAATATATTTTTAAGTGACTAACATTGGGGCCGGCCGCAGTGGCCGAGCGGTTCTAGGCGCTTCAGTCTGGAACCGCGTGACCGCTACGGTCGCAGTTTCGACTCCTGCCTCGGGCATGGATGTGTGTGATGTCCTTAGGTTAGGTAGGTTTAAGTAGTTCTAAGTTCTAGGGGACTGATGACCTCAGATGTTAAGTCCCAGAGTGCTCAGAGCCATTTGAACCATTTGACTAACATTGGAAGGTCACAGTTTAATGTAAACGCGAGATAAGCCATTGCAAATGTGAAATGCCGGTACATTAGTAACCGGTGTACCCGCCGGAATGGTGAATACAAGCATACCAACGGTCTTGAATTGTTTTTCACAGGTTCCGGATGTAAATTTGTGGGATGGAGTTTCATTCTTGTTGCACAGTACAGGAGTTGATAATGTTGTTTGTTGATAACACTGGAGTCGTCGTCCAGTGAGATCCCAACTGGACACAGACCTGGTGATCGAGCAGGCCAAGGAAACATCTCGACACTCTGCAGAGCATGTTGGGTTACAACAGTGGCATGTACGCGGGCGTTAGCCTGTTAGAAGACAACCCCTGGAATGCTGTTCATTAATGGCAGCACAACACGTCTGATCACCAGATCGAAGCACAGATTTGCAGCCCGGATGCTTGGGATGATCACGCGAGTACTCCTGCTGTCATACAAAGTCGCACCACACACCATTAATCAAAGAGTAAGCTCAGTATTTCCAGCATGCAGACAGACTGGTAGCAGGCCCTCAGTTGTGCTCCTTGTAACAAATACATGACCTTTACCGACACCAAGGTATAACCAGCTTTCGTAAGAGTACTCAACAGACCTACAACCAGCCCTCCAGTGGGCTTCCGCTTGACACCACTGAAGTCACGAACGGCGGGGATTTGGGGTCAGTGGATTATACGGTGCAGGGCATATGGCCGGAGCTATCCTTGAAGTAACCAATTTGTAACAGTTTTCTGTGTCAGTGAGGAGCCAACTACCGCTGAGATTGCTACTGCAGATCTGGTATGGTGCGCCAGACCCATACGCCGAACAGGATGGTCTTCCCTCTTCGTAGCGCCTGGTGGCTCGTTGGAGCCCAGTCTTCTTGCGACCATACATTCTCCTGACCATTACTGCCAGCAGTCATGTACAGCGGCTAAATTCCTGCCAAGTCTTTCTGCAATACCGCAAAGAAACATCCAGCTTGTAATAGCCCTATAACTCAACCTCGTTAAAACCGAATGATATGTTGAGAATGGCAAGTTTCTCGCCTCAAGGGAATTCTTGACTAACGTCAACTCACCACGTTCACGTCCGTTACAGCGTGTGTTAAAAGCAAACCTGATTTGCATGCTCATAGTGGTACTCCTAGCACTAGTCTTGTAAGACTGAAGCGAAACCTGACTAGATATCATCTTTCTGATATAGGAACACGCCTATCAAGTTTCGTGTATTTCTCGCACGTCCTTCTTGGCGTTATTGTTTTTTTCCCGTGAACGGCAATCTCCGCGTGGGGCAGTAATTCCCTTGTTCTGCTGCTGCTAGTCCTCGACAAATGGTGTGGGGTGACACAATGTATTAGTGTTTGTAAAATGATTCTTTCATATAGTGTTCATTAAAAAAATGACGATCATTCCACTTGGGACCTGTGGAAGGTACATTAGCTTATTTGTTTCAGTTGTAAATACTTGTCATGTATTATTGTTTTTCTGACATGTTCTAGATCCTGGAGGACCTCCTCACTAAGGATCAATTGGAATGGAGTAAATCTAATCTAATCTAATCTAAACAGAAAATGGCACGAAGTTCACTACTTGATCTCCAATGGCAGGTGGAGATGTGAATGGGTTACGATGTGCTTGGTGACAATAAGGCGATCTTCTCTTACTGTGGTTAGATGTGCTCGAATGGAACCCGGACGACAAAGTATGCCTGCTTTCAAGTTCCCTGCCATCAAACATTGGGCCACTGTCAGATTAAATGCTAACAAACACGGATATAGCATTATGCGTCTAATCGACCAAATGGCGACTTTATAATTGCGTGATGTCGGCATCTCCGAAAGGACAGACACCATGCATTCATATAACTGATTCGCCTAGATGGGCGACGGATCCAGCTTCTTCACTGCAGATGCACAAATACGTCCTACCACTTGCTTGAATCTCAGAGCACCGAACTTGGAGGAAATGGACAGGGACTGCGGACAGATGGCGCTCGGTGGGAAGGTGGGTCGACTGTGAGGCGTACCAAGATAGTCCGTGAAGTTACGGTAGCAATGTATTCCGGGTGGCACATTGGTTGACGCATCTGCCTAGTACATAGAAGATCCCGGGCTCGAATTCGCCCGGTACACAGTTTCACTCGTCGCCGCATATTTCGCGTAATGTCCCGATCATTAAGCCTTTCCCTTTCCTTTGTGCCTCCGTCCACCTCCAATTTACGCAAATGGGGACTAACTATGAGGTCCCTTTTACGCGCTGGCATGCAATTATTACCAGGTCTCACACTAGTATGCGTTATCTCAGCGAGCCTCAAAGTAATCATTCAACACATGACGCTGTTCACACCCATTATATACCCCACCGGGCCTGGAGATGGCACAAATAAAGTAATACACTCTGATGACCGTTCTACGTATCACAGAGAATTGCAACTCTGCTCATTTACGTGCCAACACATGGTGTATGCGTTGCAAAGTACATATACATCCGACCAAGCTTTTTTGATGCGTCACTTTTTTTGATCAGTTAGTGTGGTTCCGGTTACGTCAGACTCCGATTTTTCTTATGATCTAATTATTTAAATTAGAACCCAGAAAGAACGTCAGCCTCCACTTCTCGTAGCAGTACTATGAGAAAGCCAAAACACGCTTCCATGCTGTTTACAGTCTACCGTCATACCAATTGTATATACAATTTAGATGCCTTGTTGGAGACATTTCACAGAGTGTAAAAGCCTCGAGAATACGGGAAGCAACTTCTTTGATGTGGAATCATTTAATCCGTTATGTATTCGCTCATCGCTGTAAGACAGTGGCAAATTTAGCAGTGATCAACTACTCTGCCATTCTGGCAACGATAAAATGTTCTACGGTCAGTGCATAGCCCACCAGCATCTTCCTCTAGCTCGTTTCGTTGTCTCACGCTTGTTTCTCACGAATTCCTTTTTACTCAGTTATCTGAGGAATGTCTCAGACATTTGCACTGTAACCATATTTGAAGCAATATTTGAGACATTTTCAGTGTTGCTGCTCTTGTTCAGCCGGTGTGCTTTCGTTGTATATACCTTTCAAGTCCATAATATACCTTTGCGGATTCGGGGCATGCTCTTTCGGATTGTTAGATTCGCAACTGTGTAACATTGAGGAAAATTTGATTTCTTTGTATTTTGTAAGTCTCAGTTGCATGAATATGCAGTATACTGCTGAACTGGTTATCTGTTTCGAGATGACTTGCTCATTCTCAAACCACACCCCTAAAATTACGAGGTACCTGTTGTTCAGAAAATATTTATATACAGTATGCGTGTCCACATTACAAGAGCTTATATGATTATAGACATACCTTATTATTAATCATAACTAGTTACGCAATATGGTTCCAAAAGGCAACGAAGTCCGTCACTTAAGAAAATCAAACCACGAGCGACATAATATTTAGTGGTCAACAGGGCACCTTGGTAGCCGTCGCCTGTTAGTTTGGTATTGTGCTGCTGCTTTCACTGTTATTTGCTGACAACATATTTATGCCGCAGAATGTATCAGTTACACCTGACAAGCTATCTTAACAAATTTTTATGGAAAATAATCTCGCATCTAAATGAAACATACAAAGGCAGTAGATGTTGGCTATTGTACCCTACCATACACAACCCTGTAGTCTCATTACAAGGTATACTAGGATCGACCCATCCCTTCAAATAATAATAAAACACAAAAATCTGTTACCTCCATATAGGAAGTCAGCGCTAAAAAACTTTTCTGTTATATGTTATTGACATACTGTCTGAAGAAACAAAATAAAATAAGGTGAAAGACATAAAAAGTTGCGTAACTTTTATATACATTATTTATCTAACCTTTCGCAACAAACCTCCAGTTATGCTAGGAGTAAACAATACACAGCTCCACCATAACCACTATCCAACACAATCGTTATCCACAGTGCGGTACTGCATTCAAAACCATAGCATTATTTGTACATCTGTCTTATGTGTCTGAAAATGTAGGTAAAATTATTAGATACAATTAACATTAATGAAGTATTTTATTGGGCTTATATTACAAAAGAATCTATTACAAGTGACGTGTGTAATCACGAGACATGCAGGTTAAACAATAACACACATTTGTGTTAACGTAGAAAATCAGTATGCATGTGCACAATTTCCTCATTCCAATAATATAGTAACGTTTGCCATTCGTTTTAAAAGGACATAAACATAGCTAACATTAACACATAGAGCACCTCACATTTTATGGCCAATGCATACAATATCATGTAATGCCTGGATTATGGAATCGAACCCCTTAGCACTTTGCAAATCACGCGCTAAACGTTTATTATTAAAGACAAAAATATGGATGTACTACAGAACATATGGTGCATGAAATTATGCCAACAGATATCAGGACGTGTTATGCCTTCTTAAATTTAAGTGCAGAATTAAAGTTACTTTATGCCGGTTTCTATATATTACACTAGTGTCATAAAGTCACATATACATTAGCTTCTCATTCATAGGACAATACTACCCACAGTTCCAATCTTTGGTTATGGACTCAAACCGCTAACCATACTGTACATGGATATTACAGATCACCTGTTGCTTACATGCCACCAAGGATGCATTTTCTGTGGTGAATGGCTAATGTGTGGTGATATTACTTGCCATAATCTAACATCAAATCTACATAATGTTTTTTCATATCTAATCCAGATACAAAAAACATACACATAATAGAAACTGTGGCACACACATTTAAGGTCATGCTGATTTAAGGTCATGCTGATACACATAATAGAAACTGTGGCACACACATTTAAGGTCATGCTGACAGCTAAAAATTGTAATCATGTGTCAGGGCACAATTTGCACATTCAGGCTGGTCATGGCCATGGACTCCATACCACATGACTATGGTACCTATACAAAACATCCCATCTGTCTTTTCCATACAAGTGGAATGTACATACATTGTTGTATTGACTACCTTGCAGTTGACTATGCGTATAATCATTTCTGCGCTACATTCCACTGGCAGAGTTTCACACATGGCAACTAAACATTTAAAATAATCTTAACAAAGTTTTATGTATATGCTACAAAATCTGTTGTATTCTACATTCACAATAAATTGGGTGTAAATACCCTACCACCTCAGACACTACTTATATTTTATGTCAGACTCACAACATACTAGTCAGCAGTAACAACTACATCATACATAATAATACACAGCATTACTACAGTATCTGAGCTATATGCTTCATGAATTATAATTAAATTTAAAAAAAAGAGGCTAACTGAGTACTAAATGAGCAGACCAAATTTAGGTATAGCACTTATTTTAAAATTTTTCAAATGTGTGGTACTATTAATGAAAGATGTGGTTCCAGTATGTTGTGATCCTGATATTTTAAAATATAAGTACTGTCTGAGGTGGTACAAGATTTGCACCTATAGCATGTATGCTACTGTTGATGTAGAATACATCAGATTTGTGTAGTGTATAAACAAGATTTTGTAGGCGTTACACATAATAACATTATTTTAAATGCTTAGAACTTGAAATCTGAAACTCTGTTGGCAATGATGTACAATTCAGAAATGAGAATGGCCACAGTAATCTCGAAGGTAGTCATTACAATAGTGTATGTGCATTGCACTTGTTTCAAAAAGATAAATGCAATGTTATTGAATGTGTACCACAGACCTGTCATCTGGGGTTCAGGGCCATGATTAGCCTGAATATAAAATACATAACTTGGCACCTTACTAAAACCGTTAGCCAGAAACATAACTTTACATATATTTTTCACAATTTCTTTCATATAAGTATTTTTTATCTCTGAATTAGATGTGACAACTTTAGGTAGTTTTTGATGTTTGCTTACGGTAGTAATGTCACTCTGCAGTACCCATTACCAGAAGAAAGTGCATCCATGATAGTCTGATAGCCACCGATTATGTGTAATGTTCCTGGTACATAGTAGGTAGCATCAGATATTCAGTGTAGTTAGTGGTATGAGTTCACAAAAAGAGATGGGTGTGTTATGATACAGCTTCTCTCTATGGTGGATAGCATTATGCTGTAAGTGACAAGGCTAATGGATTTCAAGGTAATATAAATTTATGACATTATATCACTAGTATTATCCATAGAAACTGGCATACAATAACTTTGTTTATCTTTTGAAATTTTAAAAAGGTGTCACATATAGTGATAATTTTTGCCATAATTGCATGCACCACATCTTACATACTAAATTAGTATTATTTTAGTTAATATGAGATTCTTGTTGCTTTTAGTAAACAGCATTTATCAGATGATATGCAGTATGATAAGAGGCTCGATTCCACAATTTAGGAATTGAATGATATCCTGCACATATCACTGGTAATTACAGTTACTCTCTTTCAAAATGAAAGGAAAATGTTGATACGTTACTAGTGCCAGTATTTTGATAGCATACATACCCATCTGCAACATTGATTCAGATTTGTATGACCATTTAATCTGCATGTGTCATGATGACACATATTATTTTTAACAATTTTTTTTGTAATATGTGAAATGATCTATTAATGTCAACTTTATGTAATACTTCTACCTATGACTTTTCAATATAGATCAATATAGAAATAAGGCTTTACCTTTGAATGTGGCCTAAACACCATAGATGATCATGGTAACAGAATCTTCCGTCAGTTCTTGGTAGAACAAGATTATAATAAATGAAAAGCACCAGTTTGCTTGTGTTCTACAATATTACTTTTATTGTGTTAACAGACATCAAATGCCTGAAGATGGCATTGTAAGCCGAAAACCAGTTAACACAACAAAAGTAATATTGTAGAACAAAAGCAAACTGGTGCTTTTCATTTATTTCCATGGATAATGATTGTGTTTCCACCTCATTTAATTTTATTTCTTTGGACAGTATGTGGATAATGTATAATAAAAGAAAATGAATTTTAAAATATTAGCATTGACTTCATGTATGGAATGTAACAGTTTTTGGTGCTGTATTATTATTTAAAGAGATAGGTCGACACTGTTTTACCTTGTAATGAGAATACAGGGTTGTATATAGTAGGGAGCACGAGTCATCATCTCCTGGTTTTGTGTTTAACTTAGATGCTAGGCTATTTTTATAAAAAAATTGTTAACATTTCTTGTACTGTATAACTGCTATTTCCTATGTTATAAAAGGCTTGTCAATAAATGACTGTGATTACAGCAGCCCCCTGCAAACTATTAGGTAGCCATGGGCAACACCAACTAAGGTGTCCTGTTGAATATTAAATATTATAATGTCAGTTTCATTGTGTCATTCAGGTGGAACAGTGGACACATGTGCTGGCATATTGAGGAGATTAATCGTTGCTCGTGGTTTGACTTTCTTGAATGAAACAGTCTGTGTCTTTTGCCACCCTGTTTTGTAACTATTTACGGTTCATAGTAAGGTATATCTATAATCATACTGGTAATTTGGACATGCATACTGTATGGATATATTATCTTTGTGACTTGTCTTTGTAATCTTAGGTGTGTGTTTCGAGAATGGATGAGTCTGCCCAAACCCAGTAGCCACTGCAACAATAAATTGTATATTCATGTAACTTAGCTGGACGAAATAAATACTTCATTAAATTCTCATAGTAATATGCATGCTTTACTCCAGTTTAAACATGAATCGCTTCTAACTAGAGCTTTTAAGGCTTCCATCCACTTCTGTAATTTTGTGTGTACTTCTAAATGCACCAGATATGATTTAGCGGAATCGTATATAACCTCAACCCGTCAGCAGGAAAAGTATTATCAAGCTTCTGAAAGTTATTATACGCAGTTTCCCAATCTTTAGACACTATCGTAGTTGAAAAGAAAAAGAAATTTTACGTTAGATGGTACAAGGGACTTGTGTATAGTATTGCTATGTATCCACTACGTAGATGCAGTGACGAGCGATCGCGAAACCTAATGCCTGTATGTATCTTACTGTTCAGGATATAGCACAAGCAGTTTATCAGAGCTTAACGACCCGAATCAAAGATCCCATACCGTAGTCACATATATCCTTTCTCTATGAGTAACTGCAGAGAAATTTGTGATTTAATTCATAACGTTAGTGTAAGGACATCTGATCACGTAACGCTTGGTCCATTTATTTTTTGCGTACAAACACCGATGCCGAACATTCCTTCCACCTCCAGTAATTCACCCAGCTACCTCAGAGGCGGGCGCAAACACGTCGGCAGACTTGGTTTTACCACAAGTGATGTACAGTGTATGAGTACTTACTTGCTGATCGATACTCGAACTCTTATATCCACTGAGATACTAAGTTACTACTTTTTATTCAGTGGAGCATCGTATTTTCCAAACAAATTTCTAAAACATGTGAACAGATGATTGTTGTGAAACAAGACATCTTAAACGTTGTGGGATTTTGTTATACGAGAGAAGAAATGTATGTTCTCGATGTGGAAATAAGGAGCACATTCAGCTCAGTTATGTTTTCAACATTTTACAAAGGCGTGAGATGCCGCTGTAACGCCAGAATCGGCATCTGTTTTTGGCACGTTTCCATTCTCAATTTGCGAGAAGCTTATCTGTATTCATTAGCGAGTGCTGTATCACTACACATATATTTTATAGATCTCTCTAAAACGCTTGTTTATGATTCACCTTTCACCCTAAATATTATTGCTTTAGTGTTTTCGTAGCGTATGAGGGGAAAATGAGTAATAATACAGGAGATTCTCGTGCTCTGCATATTGTCACTTGGTAAAAACTTTTATTCAGTTGTGAGATTAATACCAAATTTATGACATAATATTGTACTCTGAGTGTCATAATCGTAATCTTTCCATGCCGTACAAAAAAACAGAAAACGTTCTTCCCTCCCAACCTGAAAAAGCAACTCGAAGAAACTTTAAACTTCCAGTGCTGAATTCAGCGATGTTACCCTGCAAAGTCTTTCTAAGGCAAGCTCACGGTACCCGAGACTATAATACGGTCGGCATAAGTTGATCCCTAACAGTTGGAAACGCTGTTGCCAGCTTTCAACTTCGAAGTGCGAAAGGCTGCAGTCGAAAGCAATAGCAATCTATAGCGCTCCAGCTACACTGTGATATTCCTATAGCGACGTTTACAAATCGCATAATGTGACTCGTAGGAGCAGGCACGCTGAACTGCTGTGCGCGGCCGGAGTGGCCGTGCGGTTCTAGGCGCTACAGTCTGGAGCCAAGCGACCGCTACTGTCGCAGGTTCGAATCCTGCCTCAGGCATGGACGTGTGTGATGTCCTTAGGTTAGTTAGGTTTAATTAGTTCTAAGATCTAGGCGACTGATGACCTCAGAAGTTAAGTCGCATACTGCTCAGAGCCATTTGAACGAATTTCAACTGCTGTGCCCAGCTAACTGAAACTGTGAGGCATCAACTTACAGCGACTCGACTTTAGTGATGAACACTTGAACTCTATATATCTGTGGCGTTTGTTTCTTTGATCATATTTCACCATTTTATTCAGAGCTAAGCCAGCTATGTACAGATAAGAGCAGATACTTCCATACAACCTGTCTCCTCTGCTATCTTGTCATCGTACACTGCCTATCATGTCTTTCCTCGAACTTAACGCTCTTGTATGAACAACGCAGAGGACATAACCGTTTCCATCAGAATAATATCCTTTCTGTCGCACTCCACAGTCAGCCGCCTTCTCGAAGTCCCGCTCGGTATATGAGCCAGGTCCTGCAGTTATCTCCTTCATTATAATACGGAACTGAATAATATCACCAGCTCCTAAAGACACTTAATGACATTTACCTCTGGCACTATATACACTCGTTATCCCATTATTCCTTCCTTCCACTCACCTCTTCCTCATTTCCCTACATCTTTGGCTGTTACACTCTACCTAAATTTCTTTTCCTCTGAACTCGCTAGGCCACAAATATCTTTTATACACATTTTGTGTCCCTTAGTGCCACTATTGTTATTATTATTACCATTATTATAGTAGCAGCAGCAGTATTAGTACTTCTAACAGTAACATTAGTATCTTTTAAGCACTAGCGCAGAGTGTTCTAACTGAGGATAACGAACCTAGGGGCACATGACTCTTCCGTGGCAGTGTTTCGACCTAGTGTTCAACTTAGTGACTGTGTTTAGAAACCCATGAAGGAATGCCCACTAGGAATTGCCGCAGGCAGTTTCCGCAATTTTCTAATGTTTCTGATTTATTTTCTGTAATTTTTTTTTAAAAATATTGCGAGCACTTTTTCTACCTCAGAAAGTAGTTTTTGAAATTTTATAAGCCAATGTACAGAACGTATGCGACAGATTGTGTCTACTAATGTCAAAACACAAAAGATTTAAGCTGAATTATTGGTTTATAGTATAAATATAAAAATTGACAGTTTTTTGGAAATGTCTTTATCGATTAGTTAAAACCACAAGATTGTATCTGATATAATGTAACGTTCAACGGCTGGTAAATTGCCCTGTTAATTTTTGCACTGTGGTGTGTAAGTCAGTTTTACAGTGAGAGATCTATTATACGAGTATAGGTTTGATCACTTCAGAGAGTTAATATTCCATTAACGTACAGAAAATGTAGTCGGAAGACTAGTCAACTTTATAAGATCTCCTTCCCGCCATTTTCAAGTATTTCAGGGATTGTCGAATATGATTATTAAATTATTTTTATGTGCAATGGGCATAAATCTCCCATATTCTGTGTATGATTTTGGTGACTTCCATACAATTGTGTGAAATGCTCATAGGTAGTCGGACTGAGCTGGTTCGCAGCAGAGCTTCTGTGAAGTGTGGAAAGTATCTACATCTACATCTACATCCATACTCCAGAAAACCACCTGAAGTGTGTGGCGGAGGGTACCTTGAGTACCTCTATCGGTTCTCCATTCTATTCCAGTCTCGTATTGTTCGTGGAAAGAAAGATTGTCGGTATGCCTCTGTGTGGGCTCTAATCTCTCTGATTTTATCCTCATAGTCTCTTCGCGAGATATACGTAGAAGGGAGCAATATACTGCTCTACTCTTCGGTGAAGGTATGTTCTCGAAACTTTGACAAAAGCCCGTACCGAGCTACTGAGCGTCTCTCCTGCAGAGTCTTCCACTGAAGTTTATCTATCATCTCCGTAACGCTTTCGCGATTACTAAATGATCCTGTAACGAAGCGCGCTGCTCTCCGTTGGATCTTCTCTATATCTTCTATCAACCCTATCTGGTACGGATCCCACACTGCTGAGCAGTATCCAAGCAGTGGGCGAACAAGCGTACTGTAACCTACTTCCTTTGTTTTCGGATTGCATTTCCTTAGGATTCTTCCAATGAATCTCAGTCTGGCATCTGCTTTACCGACGATCAACATTATATGATCATTCCATTTTAAATCACTCCTAATGCGTACTCCCAGATAATTTATGGTATTAACTGCTTCCAGTTGCTGACCTGCTATTTTGTAGCTAAATGATAAAGGATCTATCTTTCTGTGTATTCGCAGCACATTACACTTGTCTGCATTGAGATTCAATTGCCATTCCCTGCACCATGCGTCAATTTGCTGCAGATCCTCCTGCATTTCAGTACAATTTTCAAATGTTACAACCTCTCGATACACCACAGCATCATCTGCAAAAAGCCTCAGTGAACTTCCGATGTCATCCACCAGGTCATTTAGGTATATTGTGAATAGCAAAGGTCGTACGACACTCCCCTGCGGCACACTGAAATCACTCTTACTTCGGAAGATTTCTCTCCATTGAGAATGACATGCTGCGTTCTGTTATCTAGGAACTCTTCAATCCAATCACACAATTGGTCTGATAGTCCATATGCTCTTACTTTGTTCATTAAACGACTGTGGGGAACTGTATCGAACGCCTTGCGGAAGTCAAGAAACACGGCATCTACCTGTGAACCCGTGTCTATGGCCCTCTGAGTCTCGTGGACGAATAGCGCGAGCTGGGTTTCACATGACCGTCTTTTTCGAAACCCATGTTGATTCCTACAGAGTAGATTTCTAGTCTCCAGAAAAGTCATTATACTCGAACACAATACGTGTTCCAAAATTCTACAACTGATCGACGTTAGAGATATAGGTCTATAGTTCTGCACATCTGTTCGACGTCCCTTCTTGAAAACGGGGATGACCTGTGCCCTTTTCTTATCCTTTGGAACGCTACGCTCTTCTAGAGATCTACGGTACACCGCTGCAAGAAGGGGGGCAAGTTCCTTCGCGTACTCTGTGTAAAATTGAACTGGTATCCCATCAGGTCCAGAGGCCTTTCCTCTTTTGAGCGATTTTAATTGTTTCTCTATCCCTCTGTCGTCTATTTCGATATCAACCATTTTGTCATCTGTGCGACAATCTAGAGAAGGAACTAAAGTGCAATCTTCCTCTGTGAAACAACTTTGGAAAAAGACATTTAGTATTTCGGCCTTTAGTCTGTCATCCTCTGTTTCAGTACCATTTTGGTCACAGAGTGTCTGGACATTTTGTTTTGATCCACCTACCGCTTTGACATAAGACCAAAATTTCTTAGGATTTTCTGCCGAGTCAGTACATAGAACTTTACTTTCGAATTCATTGAACGCCTCTCGCATAGCCCTCCTTACACTACATTTCGCTTCGTGTAATTTTTGTTTGTCTGCAAGGCTTTGGCTACGTTTATGTATGCTGTGAAGTTCCCTTTGCTTCCGCAGCAGTTTTCTAACTCGGTTGTTGTACCACGGTGGCTCTTTTCCATCTCTTACGATCTTGCTTGGCACATACTCATCTAACGCATTATGTACGACGGGTTTGAACTTTGTCCACTGTTCCTCAACACTATCTGTACTTGAGACAAAACTTTTGTGTTGAGCCAACAGGTACTCTGAAATCTACTTTTTGTCACTTTTTCTAAACAGAAAAATCTTCCTACCCTTTTTAATATTCCTATTTACGGCTGAAATCATCGATGCCGTAACCGCTTTATGATCGCTGATTCCCTGTTCTGCGTTAACTTTTTCAAATAGTTCGGGTCTGTTTGTCACCAGAAGGTCTAATATGTTATCGCGACGAGTCGGTTCTCTGTTTAATTGCTCAAGGTAGTTTTCAGATAAAGCACTTAAAAAAATTTCACTGGAATCTTTGTCCCTGCCACCCGTTATGAACGTCTGAGTCTCCCAAACTATATCCGGCAAATTAAAATCTCCACCCAGAACTATAACATGGTGGGGAATTCTACTCGCAATATTTTCCAAATTATCCTTCAGGTGCTCAGCCACAACAGCTGCTGAGCCAGGGGGCCTATAGAGACATCCAATTACCATGTCTGAGCCTGCTTTAACCGTGACCTTCACCCAAATCATTTCACATTTCGGATCTCCGTCAATTTCCTTCGATACTATTTCACTTCTTATCGCTATAAACACGCCTCCCCCTTCACTGTCCAGCCTGTCTCTGCGGTATACATTCCAATCTGAGTTTAGGATTTCATTACTGTTTACGTCTGGTTTCAGCCAACTTTCTGTTCAAATGGCTCTGAGCACT
The DNA here is from genome assembly GCF_023864275.1 of Schistocerca cancellata. Classification (NCBI taxonomy): domain Eukaryota; kingdom Metazoa; phylum Arthropoda; class Insecta; order Orthoptera; family Acrididae; genus Schistocerca; species Schistocerca cancellata. The sequence continues at coordinate 147,692,605 of NC_064633.1, forward strand.
ATGGGACTCAACTGCTGAGGTCATTAGTCCCCTAGAACTTAGAACTAGTTAAACCTAACTAACCTAAGGACATCACAAACATCCATGCCCGAGGCAGGATTCGAACCTGCGACCGTAGCGGTCTTGCGGTTCCAGACTGCAGCGCCTTTAACCGCACGGCCACTTCGGCCGGCCCAACTTTCTGTCCCTAGTACTATATGGGCGTTGTGACAGTTTATTAATGAGAGCAGTTTTGGGACCTTTCTGTAGACGCTCCTGCAGTTTACTGTTAGCACATTAATATTGTTATTCCCTGTTGCATTTTGCCTACTCCTACCTTGCCGCGTCTCACGAGGCGTCTTGTCGGGCCTAGGGAGGGGATTCTCTAACCTAACAAACCCCCATGTGCACTCCACACGTACTCCGCTACCCTTGTAGCCGCTTCCGGCGTGTAGTGCACGCCTGACCTATTCAGCGGGACCCTACATTTCTCCACCCGATAGCGGAGGTCGAGAAATTTGCACCCCAGATCTCCGCAGAATCGTCTGAGCCTCTGGTTTATGCCTTCCACTCGGCTCCAAACCAGAGGACCGCGATCGGTTCTGGGAACGATACTACAAATAGTTAGCTCTGATTTCACCCCGCGAGCGAGGCTTTCCGCCTTCACCAATTCCGCCAACCGCCTGTACGAACTGAGGATGACCTCTGAACCCAGACGGCAGGAGTCATTGGTGCCGACATGAGCAACAATTTGCAGTCGGGTGCACCCAGTGCTCTCTATCGCCGCCGGTAGGGCCTACTCCACATCTCGGATGAGACCCCCCGGCAAGCAGACAGAGTGAACACTGGTCTTCTTCCCCGACCTTCCCGCTATTTCCCTAAGAGGCTCCATCACCCGCCTAACGTTGGAGCTCCCAATAACTAATAAACCCCTCCCCCCGTGTGCCTGCTCGGACCTTGCTGAAGGAGCAGCCACATGTCCACTCACAGGCAGAGCGGGCGATGCCACACGGCCAGCCTCCACATTGACAAGGTACAGGTGGAAGTAAAGCTGTGAGGACGGGGCGTGAATCGTGCTTGGGTAGCTCAGTTGGTAGGACACTTGTCCGCGAAAGGCAAAGGTCCTGAGTTCGAGTCTCTATCCGGCACACAGTTTTAATCTGTCAGGAAGTTTCATATCAGCGCATACTCCGCTGCAGAGTGAAAAGGTCATTCTAGTTCACTCCTTCTTGGTACCCCACAGTTGTGCGCGCTGGAATCGTACCGACTGGAGCAGAATTGTCTTCAGTGATGAGTCCCGCTTCAAAATAAGCCCCGATGACTAGTGAAGACGTGTCTGGAGAAGCTCCAGACCTCATTGAGATGCCAAGATGCCAGCCAGGCTGTCGCCCGCCACACTGCCAGTTAATATAACGTTAGGTCATGGGCTCCTTCTGGATTGTCACTGATTGCAATTAATTTCCACACCTTCACACAGGTTTTTATACTCAGTTTCTTGCTCAAAACATCCTCTACAATCCGTCGAAGTTCGTCGAAACATTTCTGGGACACTCTGTAATCCTTCATTTGTTGAAGTCAGTCTTGAAATGTAATTACAAGGGAGCACCATCGTGAATTATCTCAGAGATAGTGACATGAAAGTGGGGAATCCATTCAAAAATAAGGAATAACACTGTCTTAATATTAAAACAGACACATACAACATACACTACTGGCCATTAAAATTGCTACACCAAGAAGAAATGCAGATGATAAACGGGTATTCATAGGACAAATTTACTAGAATTGACATGAGATTACATTTTCACGCAATTTGGGTGCATAGATCCTTAGAAATCAGTAAACAGAACAACCACCTCTGGCCGTAATAACGGCCTTGATACGAATGGGCATTGAGTCAAACTGAGCGTCGATGGCGTGTACAGGTACAGCTGCCCATGCAGCTTCAACACGATACCACAGTTCATCAAGAGTAGTGACTGGCCTATTGTGACGAGCCAGTTGCTCGGCTACCATTGACCAGACGTTTTCAATTGGTGAGAGATGTGGAGAATGTGCTGGACAGGGCATCAGTCGAACATTTTCTGTATTCACAAAGGCCCGTACAGCACCTGAAACATGCGGTCGTGCATTATCCTGCTGAAATGTAGGGTTTCGCAGGGATCGAATGAAGGGTAGAGCCACGGGTCGTAACACATCTGAAATGTAACGCCCACTGTTCAAAGTGCCGTCAATGCGAACAAGAGGAGACCGAGACGTGTAACCAATGGAATCCCATACTATCACGCCGGGTGATACACAGGTATGGCGATGACGAATACACGCTACAGAACCACGATTCATCCGAAGAAAGTACGTTTTGCCATTCGTGCACCCAGGTTCGTCGTTGAGTACACATTCGCAGGCGCTCCTGTCAGTGATGTAGCGTCAAGGGTAACCGCAGCCATGGTCTCCGAGCTGATAGTCCATGCTGCTGCAAACGTCGTCGAACTGTTCGTGCCGGCCGGTGTGGCCAAGCGGTTCTAGGCGCATCAGTCCGGAACCGCGAGACCGCTACGGTCGCAAGTTCGAATCCTGCCTCGGGCATGAATGTGTGTGATGTCCTTAGATAGTTAGGTTTAAGAAGTTCTAAGTTCTAGGGGACTGATGACCTCAGATGTTAAGTCCCATAGTGCTCAGAGCCATTTGAACCATTTGAACTGTTCGTGCAGATGGTTGTTGTCTTGCAAACGCCCCCATCTGTTGACTCAGGGATCGAGACGTGGCTGCATGATCCCTTACAACCATGCGGATAAGATGCCTGTCATCTCCACTGCTAGTGATACGAGGCCGTTGGGATCCAGCACGGCGTTCCGTATTACCCTCCTGAACCCACCGATTCCATATTCTGCTATCAGTCATTGGATCTCGACCAACGCGAGCCGCAATGTCGCGAAAAGATATACCGCAATCGCGATAGGTTACAATCCGACCTTTGTCAAAGTCGGAAACGTGATGGTACGCATTTCTCCTCCTTACACGAGGCATCACAACTACGTTTCACCAGGAAACGCCGGTCAACTGCTGTTTGTGTATGAGAAATCGGTTGGTAACTCATGTCTGCACGTGGTAGGTGTCGCCACCGGCGCCAGTCTTGTGTGAATGCTCTGAAAAGCTAATCATTTGCATATCACAGCATGTTCTTGCTGTCGGTTAAATTTTGCGTCTGTAACACATCATCTTCGTGGTGTAGCAATTTTAGTGGTCAGTAGTGTAGTAATACAAATGAATAGAATTTCCTCCAGCACTGTTGAATCACAACGAATTAAGAGATCTTAATTCTGAGGGGCTTAATTAGAAGCCAAGGCATTACCACCAAATTTAATAAGATATCTAACTTTCGAAATGTTTGCAAATTTCACTTAAACTGGGATTCATTCTAAATGTAATAAATTACCCACTCATTAATAAGCAATTTCCGCATTGTACATTCATTTTGCACACCAGTGGTGCTCCAGCTCTGCAATTATCCCTACTCCTGCTGTGGATGGACGTAAGCCAAATCTCGTGAAAAAATACGCAACTCACTTCACGAATACTAGCTATTTGCTGAACGAAATATCTGTGACTGAGAACAAAACAGACATTAACTTGGTTCTCACGAGCATCATTACTGAAAACCATCAGTCTGCTTGTAGAAAGGAATCAAATTTTCCCGGGTTCGATTCCCGGCGGGGACAGGGATTTTCTCTGCCTCGTGATGACTGGGTGTTGTGTGCTGTCCTTAGGGTAGTTAGGTTTAAGTATTTCTAAGTTCTAGGGGACTGATAACCATAGATGTTGAGTCCCATAGTGCTCAGAGTCATTTGAACCATTTGAATCAAATTTACATTAGCTTCGTTATGCCCGTGAATTAGAGAAAGCACCGTATTTAAACGCATTCGAAGTGTTTCTCAAGTGAAGGAACATCACGTTGGCATGAACAGAGAGAGAAATCTGCTCCACATATCACACAGTTGAGCTGATAAAAAAAAATGACACAAAAAAATCTCCTCTAAACGCAATACACTTCCCAACATCAGTGAAATAAATGAAGCTATCTTCACTAACCGAAATATAACATGTACCAAAGTATGTTCCCAAGAGCACCATGCCGATAACACCAGCGTCAAGACCGAAAATGAGGATCCTGAAGCGTCTTTGCCTTGGGGACCCACTACTTTCTCGTGCGGATGCGTTGGATAGCCAATGGCTCCTCGAGACGAAAGAAAGGGAAACGCTCTGGTTTGCAGAGAATCAAAGTTCTTCAACCCTTCAAAAAGACCAGCCAGTGGACGTTGGAGTAAAAACCAGTCTTTTTACTAAAGGGATTTAAGATGGTTCTTTTTGCCAGTGTTTCGGAGAAAAATCATAGTGAACGCTTTAATTATAAATGAATCACTTTGCTCGACATCTCAGTAGAATTTTTGCAAGGTTGCCACTACAGTACTAGACAACATAAGCGACTCAGTTTCCCTTACTGACACACTCAAACACATACAACCAAACATGCATACTATCAGAGATTACTGAGGGTTATGCAGTGGATGAGACAAGAATCCTGGTGACTACGCAAAATAAATACTGTCGCACCATGAATATTCTCTTCCCAATTGACTACAACACACAGAAAAAGCGCGTCCCAGACGAATCTCTACTGAAAAAATTGCAGTGGCATCTTTTCTTAATGAATCCTTGACCTTAGAAACATGAATGCATTTTCCATAACGTGCATTACCAAGGTTGGCGAGGGGGGAGGGGGGCGTTCTTTATGCTAATCCCAAAAACATTAAAAAACCTAAATTCGCTAGAATTATATTAACAATATGCGTTTTAAAGGACTACTGGTGTGTAAACAGGACACAGAATCTGAAAATATATTTTGGCACACTCTCAGCAGTATCATCGCTCTTTCAATAACGTGTGCTACCGACTTCATGACTACTACAAAAAAATTTAAAAACAGAAGTTAAGTTCACTGTTGCTGACTTTTGCTCTCAACATCATTTCCAAAGAGGTATTTATGTGCCAGCCCTGAACCTGGACATACTGAATACGACATTCACCGTGGAAAGCCACATGTGCTACAGGGATTTGTATTTCTGGCTTAAGTTTAGATGAAAAATTTTAAAACATTGGAATTTGGTAGAAGAATTCATTATAAACAATAAATATTTTTTTTAATTCATAAGATATAAAGTGATTACTAAATTTCCAAAAGGTAGACACGAAGTACCCTGCTCCTCCCCTTGGAATTCTGTAGGTTAATACAGAGAGTAGACAAGTAACTTGGCTCTGTGAAGATCAAATGTGGCATAGACAACGCCCGTGATGTTTCCTAAAATTCAAGAAATTTTTCAATATACTGACGGAGGCCTAACCCTTAGAGTTCTAATTGTAGGATGCCACATCTGGTCTGTACTTTTATACATTTCGGAAGGATATGATATACATACGCCAACAACAATAAAGATCGGCGCCTTTGAAATGTGGACTCAACGTAAAATGCTTAAAAATAACGCGGAGCGCAAGAATAATTTACGTCAAGATATTGAATGGAATACACATACAGCCGGAAATGTTAACAGTGTTTGATATAAAAAAGCTGCACACTTATGTCATGTCTTACCTAACAATAAATATATACTGCTGCAGTTGATAACATAAGGGAACGCCGAGGGTAAAAGAATAAAACGGTGAAGAAGACTATCTTGAATAGATATCATAAAGGAGTGGGCAGGATTTCAAAGTGCAGATCAACAACTGCGTATTGAGATTCATAGAATAAATGTGCGCCGATTTATTGGGATTTAATGGATAGGTTTGAGAAGATTCAGAGGCACATAAATACTTGGCGTAGAGCCAAATTACATTAGTGTGCTGCATATTCGAGACGATAATGGCTACTCGATACGGACCTGCACAAATGTGAAATAAAACAGCTTTAAAATCTCTTTCAAGGCGTATCAGAACAAAAATTTTCGGCACGGAGCGTCTATTTCCTCGCGTTTGGTTATTCCCACTTCTCTCTCAAGCCATCTCGTTGCAAGTGAAACTAAAAGATCTCCGTGGCTGTAATAAATCTATTTCTTCCTCGAGGTAAAATTTTAGTGCTCTGTGATAATATCTTAAGCTTCTCTAATTGCAGAACTAATATATTTCAGATGCCAGAAACTATCTCACTTTGCACCAAAGCTGTAATACGCCGAGTTGCAGGATTAAGTGGGCTGATGTAAAGGGTGGAGACCTTATTCTGCATCTCTCAATTAATAAGACACATTCATTTGCCAGCCGTGACGACCATATTTTTTCCATTGGCTGCTTGTCGTCCGACACCCCAGCGCCAAGCAGAAACCGGGATTTCGCTTCCCCTTTAATGCGCCACCGAAACCTCTGTCCTCTCCAGCCTCTTTTCAGCCACTCGATTCCCTTTCCGCTCCCTTACCACCCCCTAATTCTTCTAACGAAGTTAATTTGTTGCGCTACCTCTGCTGATTGTTTCCTTCATTAAAATATTTCGTGTTATTTACAGAACAGCCCTTCGGAGAACTGAGCAGCCACAAAAATGCCATTTGTTATTTCGAAACTTAACAACTTCTGTAAGTCAGATTAACAAACTGGATGGCGTTTCAAGAAGCGCAGAAGCGATATCGTGGGTAAAGTAACTCATTAAGATTTGTAAACGCAATGAAGATTATCAGGTACTTTCTCTAAGTTGACTAAAATAATAGCTAAATGCGTTTTTACCTTTGTTCTGGAATACAGAACATCCGTTTTTCAATCGTGCTGGTCTTGGGCTGACTAGGAGATTAATGCGATGTAAAGCGAAATGTCGGAGTAAAGTATGCAGCCACCAGTGATGCAATCCAAGACTGCAATTTTTATGGTAAGTTATGAAAAATACAGTAGCTGAGGGCTTGAATGAAGAGTTTAGTGAATCTTAAATACGAGTACCTCTTCTGTTTGATCCTATCTTGGATGGATATACTCTTTGGTGCGGCACCATATGCTTACTGTGGTTGTACAGGTACCCCTGACGTTCAGTCTCTGTATATACGTTGAACGAGTCACAGTATATCGATGATAACTGTTGATGTGTATCATAATACGCCCTGTAGTAGGGCAACCGTCTGTAGCATGATATATAAAATGTAAGAGCGGTGGCGCCTCGTGAGTATACATTTTGGGTGTTCACAGATTTTTAGACTCAGTTCAACCGGAATGTGTGAAATATCATCTGCTGCATTACAGTTACGATTGTGAACAAATATATACAGCTGCAGCCACTGTCAATAATAATAATAATAATAACAATAACAATAATAATAATAATAATAATAATGTCAATAATAACAGAAATAGTATTAATAATAACATGCATAACTTTTCTGACGAAAGAAAGACTCACTTTTGCGAAATTTTCTTCTTTTGCACATAATGAAGTAGAGTTTAGGACTAGGACGAAATAATGTAAAAACTTTCAAAATAATGGATAAGCTTTCACTATCCCCTACTCGTCAGCCAAATTTTAATATTACTGAAGTGTTGCCACTAACAATGTCTCAGTTTCTGAAGCAGGTAAACGGCGTAATCTCATCATACGAAATTTCCTATCCTTCCGTATGGCGCACACAAAAATTAATGTTACAAACGTTACACTGCTCTGTAGGTACTCATTAAATAAAGAAAACTGTACAGAACATGACTGACTTTGCCTGCTTATAAAGAAAATCGATGCGTCTGTTTCTCAATCGCAGAAATGTCTCGATCACTGTATGACTGAAGTCTTCAGTATGATTAACAAACTTTTAATCAATTCCAAGCTTTGCCAATACTATAAGCCTGTTCTTTGTTACTGTGTTTCGAAGAAAGGTTTGATCCTTTTCATTGTTGAGAAAAAGCGTTCAGGTTCAACTGTTTTAAGAGGAGTTGTTATAATTATTCTCATTACTTTACATGACTGCGGAAATGTGTCTAAATGCGAGTTGTTGTCTAGTAGAAGCGGCAGAAATGCAACAGAGCCACCTGCGCGTTGAAGGTCTTTTCTGCTGTAGAGTATGTATGTATGTATCAAACAGGGGATCTAGAAACGACGGAGAGGCTTCGTTCCGCCGTAACCCCACAACAGGCCACAGCAGTTCACCCACCTCACCGCCACCCCACACCGAACTGAGGGTTATTGTGCAGTTCGACCCCCAGTGGACCAACCCCATCCCCCCACCCCTCGGGAACGTCTAACGTCTCATACCAGACGAGTGTGACCCCAAATGTTTGCGTGGTAGAACAATTATGGTTTACGTGTATGTGGAAACGGTGTATGCACAGCAATCGCTGACACAGTGTACCTGAGGCGGATTAAGGGGAACCAGCCTGCATTCGCCGAGGCAGATGGAAAACCGCGTTAAAAACCACCAACTGGCTGGCCGGCATACCGGGCCTCAACACCAATCCGCCAGGCGGATTCGTGCCGGGGACTGGTACGCCTTCCCGTTCGGGAAGCAGAGCGTTAGACCGCGCGGCTAGCCGGGCGAGCGCTGTGGAATACTTCTTGCTCTGTTCTCAGTTGCACCTTTAGGTACGTGTCAGCAACCATGTCAGATTCTCTCTCAGGAAAATTTGTCGAAAGTAGAGAAAATGAGGTCGCATCTAATAATGTTGATGCCACAAGGTGAGTCGTGAATATAAATCTTGCATTCATATGTCTTATTATGCCGTCACAAACTTCCTTCGCATCTGCTATCTCATTTCTGATTTTCCTTTCTTCTGAATGTGTTCATTCCAAGATGAGAAAATTTATTCAATGGCAGTACATCTTCTTACTGTAATCACATCTTCCAGTTCTAATAAATACAGCCTAGCGGTAATTAGTTCAAGATTCAGATGTTGCAGTTTCCTGTAGAGTATGTCTGCATATGACTTGATCCTATGAAAAAATTATAACAAAAATAAGAACTCAGGTTCTTTAAAATTGGAGAGGAGGACGTAACTATCTTTTCCTGGTATTATCGTCTGCACGATCAGAGAGGGTAATATTTTCTAAACACTCGATTACGCTTTCCGTGTTCTCTTTAACTGTGTTGGCCGCCGGAATGTTAAACACCCATCGTGTAGCTGCTATCCGTGATAGTATAGTCTGCAAAACTCTGTCTACCACATTTTCTTTGTATGACGGCCGAAGAAAAAAAAAACAGGAAAGCCGGACAGATTAGAAAAATAGTCTACCAGATTTGTTTATAGATGCAGCTTTTTGCAGGACAGATTAAACTGATGAGCATAGCACTGAACATAATAAGCCCTAGGATATAACTCCTTAATCTTTGCCTGAACACCATCAATGTATCTGCTCAACAGCAGCACTATCACATCATTGTGCGATGGACTTTTCCTTCTTTCCGACTGTATGCGTTTGCAATTCAGAATTTATCGCCTTAAATAACGTCTCAGCATCCCGTGCATATGGGTTAATGAAGCCCCAAAATCTCTTCACAATAGAGCCATGAAGTTCGTATTTATACCCAATCACCAACTGTTGCATGCTTGAACATCTGTTGTTTTGTCCGCAATTATAGCCACATAACGAACACTAAAAATTTATTGCGTTATTATCTACCTGCATTCACTTAGCACACAAACCAGAAGTTCATTTGTAACTGTTTTGGATGTACCTTTAAACACAGTAGCAGATTCTAAGTGTTCCTTCACTGAGCCTTCTATAGCACTTGCTACATTTAGAAGGCCACAAAACACTCTGAATCTTCCGTTTCATTGTGAGCACTTAAAGCTAACTCAAACGCCCCGTAAAATTTTATGCAGTGTATTAACCTGGAGAGGATATTTCTATTCCGATCCACCTGCTCATTATGTTTCCTGACAGACTCTCTGTATATGCTATCAAGCTGAATACTAATGTTCACTTTACCAAGCACTGAGAGTTGAATGTTTGCTTTTTTGTGTAAGTGGAAGTTTTCGTGCGTATTTATTTGCGTGTCTTACGTTGGGCTCACACAACCACATATACTAATTGAACACTTTTTTGTCAAACGTTTGCTTGTAGTCATGCTTATTTGATTTTTTCACATTTTCAGTTAAAAAATCTGGTATACGGGGCCCTAGCTCCTTTGCGGTTACCTTGTCCTGGTAATATAGTTTTCTGTTAGCTCTTAAAATCGATTCACAGAATTCATCTTGTCAAAGAACACTAAAGCTGATTCACTGTTCGTGTCCGTACTGTCCCCCACACAGTACCCAATCAACTTCAATACAAACTGTCGTTTATGGAAATGATTAAATTCAGGTAGTAATGCCTTAATGACCAGCAACATAGTTATCTGACTACAAACTGGTGCACCCTCCTGTTACGGATACAAAAGTATTGCTGTATGATTAAACCCAAAATATAGTATACTGTAACTCATTCAGAAGCCCACAAAATAGGTTTTCCTGTCAGTACTACTTTGCCATAGACATCGGATTTAATGTTAGTATAAGAGGAGTGAATTGGCATATCTGACGAGTGTGCTACCACCTAATGGGACTTTCCCCAGTTGCCAAGTGAATGGAAATAAATGTCTACCGTGGTGTGGTACCATCTACTGAAATTGACAAGGATTTTTAGTTGCGTGGTAAGGAGTATCTGTGCACTCCACGACTCATGCACATTGTTTAAATGATATGCATGCATTTGACCCATAAGGCAATTACATCATGCCAGTCGCGCATGTACAGAAGCTCCTTAAAACGTAAACAACTAAACCCGTGCTCACGAACCTGTTGACAAGTTTCACACGGTCTAGAAGGCGGGCAATGTGTCATAGCGCGGTAGATTTAAGAGCGGTATGTTTCAGATTACTGTACATATGTATTATATTTAACAGTATTAAAAGAAAAGTAACCAATATATCCGCAAGGTGTCCAAAGTTTGGATGTTCACGTGCTCTTGTGTTCTTACACAGTAGCCACCAATGTGTAATGGTGATATTGTTTCTTGTTTTGTAAGTACTTCTTTTCCATTATGTTTATGTATGATTTCTAGTAAATTAATGACTATGGGATGTCTATTTTTCGTCAGTAACATGTATTGTTCGTTTTTATTTAATTGGTATAGCCCCTGGATGAGGATGAAAACCGGAATTGCTCGGAATAAATGTGTAAAGTTGAATACAGAAATTTTAATGCGCATTTTGGAAAATATATTGACGCTGTAACTGTCGCCTAAAAAAAGTTCCTATCATTGGATGAGAATTTCCAAATATGGAGAGACTTACAAATAAAACAAAAAACTGTCTAGTTTAATAATTCACGGGGGCAAATTCTTATGTTTGAGAGTGGACAGTGTTTTTATTAAATAAAACTGAATGTACTTGCTAATCGTCGCTAATGGTGGTCTCACAATGAAAGAAAAAAAAACGGCTTTTTCATAAAAAATTTGTCAATAAGATTAACACATGCATGAAATAATTAGTACTTCACGCACAAACACAGCGAAATGCCATACCAAACAATTATCAAACATGGAGGCTCACTTTCAAAGTCTGAAAGGACCCAAATTCTTTAAAAATCGAAAATTAAAGTTGATTACACGATTCTGTAGCAACTGAAAACCGGTTATAAAACTGTACAATTATATTTATTTTATTTATCCGTTAATTCATCCAGGCATTGTCTTCAATGACACCGGATTTCTCATCATAATACAACAAAAACAAATAGCTCAAAAATATACAATGGTTAAAATGGCTCTGAGCACTATGGGACTTAACATCTATGGTCATCAGTTCCCTATAACTTAGACCTACTTAAACCTAACTAACCTAAGGACATCACACAACGCTCAGGCATCACGAGGCAGAGAAAACCCCTGACCCCGCCGGGAATCGGAACCGGGAACCCGGGCGCGGGAAGCGAGAACGCTACCGCAAGACCACGAGCTGCGAACTCAAAAATATATGTGCACCCGTAATGCATAAGTATGCTTTAAGAGGATAGCACAGGTGGTCGGCCGTGGCCTTGATGAGTGACTATCGCGGCATTCGCCTGAACTGACTAAGGAGAACTACGAGAAACCTAAATCAGAATGACTGGCCAGAGCAAACTTCATACTCTCCAATATAAGGTCAGTGTCTTACTAATGGTTTTGCTTCATTCGATTGGTTCATGCTGTAGAATGTTCATTTCTAAGAACACAGTTTTACTCTTCATCGAAGCACACATTAAGGACCCTTGCCGATGACTCTAGAACCACGAACATGCTGCTACCACTCTTGCCCTAACTCCGGTTTGTTCAGAAAACTAATTCCAGACCATTCGGAAAAATGACTAATAACGTACTCCCCACAATCAATCAGCAGTCCCCCATAGTGAGTGAGTTGTTGAACTTAGAAGAATGCAAGACATGTCTGTTTAGATTCTCATTAGTGCTATTCATTTGTCAGAAAGTAATGTAAACTGGTATTAGTTCACTACATCAGATCATGACACGCTACAGAACGTAATGTAAATTTACTGCATTCAAAAACGGAAAATCAGTGGAAAAATTTCGTGTACTGGTAAATTTTTCTACAGAGACAGGCGAAACTGTAGTCAATAACATACTAAAAAGTCTGATCGGTGATGTATGAATTTCAGGGTGCGGTGGAGACGTGTAAAGGTCACTTTTATTGGTTTCTCTTGAATAAACTATGGCTTCTGGTGAAAATATTTCCCATTTCAAAATTAAAGTGCATTACATTCCATACAAAGGAAGCCCGATTCATCTTTTGTCCAGGGATAGTAGTTTTCAAGTTGCAGGGAGTGGAAATATCGTAGATCATGATAAATAGTGTTTTTATAGTATAAAGTTAATGTATATCGTTAAATAACGTGGGTTAAGAACAAATATTATATGTTAGTACCACATCGAATAGAAATTCCGTATAAAGGAGGAAATTGAGTTGTTGCGGTGTGACAAGGTAAAAAGGTGGGGGTCGAGGGTAGAAACGTGAGGGAAGGCAGGTCACCGGATTGTGATCATGCACATCGATTCTTAACAGTTCTTCAAAATGAAGAGCACGCAGGCAGTTCCCCTTTCTCTCAGCCGCACACACACAAAAAAAAGAGCAACTACAGGGTGTTTCACAAAGTTATATCGATCCTTCCGCAGCTCGCCTTATGAATCACTGGTGACACAGTGTGCACACATACTCGGGGATGTATATTTTCCACAAAGTGTGTTAACACTACATGGAATACAGGTACGAATTACTTATAATGTTAAGACAGAAATGTATGTTGCCAGAATCTACCTAACTTTCTGTATAGTGTTCTACAGCACTAGAGGGGATATTGATTCTTAGTCATTCTGTACAGCAGCTGTAATGTTCCTCCAGAAAAGGCAGATGCACCCACCACGAGGGCAGCTCGCTTTTCCGTGTGCAGTCTTTCTATACCTCCCCAGCATTTCCCGTTCAGTTCTCTCGGTTGAGTGGACAAAAGGACTTCACTGCTCTCTTGCTTAAGTAATGGAGTTATTTTCAGATTACTGAGTGAATATATATTTGCAGTTGTTAAAAGAGCTATTACATAAAACACTGAAGAGTTTACACCAAGTGCAACATGCAGTCAGCATGTATAGTTGAACCGTGAGCAATGACATTAAGGCCTAATTTGCACTACTGTGAGTCAAGTGGCCCCAGACAGTAGCTATGGGTAAATGTGGAGCTTGACTTACCAAGTGGTACGTTGTATGCAGTGGACTCATTGGAGGATACTTAGGAATTGGATACAGCGTGTTGTTTGGTGAAATGTACTGTTGGATATGTACAAGAGATGGACAGAAGCAAAATAGCACCCACCAATGTGAGTAATTTTAGCGCCGATGGGCCTAAGCTGTTGAAGGGAACATTGCTGGCCACACTGGAGATCTGGATGAGAAAATTGCCACGCAAACGATTTAGGCTATACTGCAAGGACTGCATTTCATGAGAAACTGAAGCATTTTAAGGGGACAGAAAGGACACCAATGGAGGAGCTGTTGACTGAGTTTCAGGATCTATTTTCCCATAAGTGCTATTGCCAGCTACATCAGTAACACAATGCAGGATATGGACAGAAAATGAAGCACCGGAGTATTGGAGTCCATACACAACATCACTATCATTCCAACAATTTTTGGAGGAATATATAAATCAACAATCAGCTGCAATGATAACAAAAGAGACAAATAGACCCTCAGGGAGGTGGTCCAAGGAGACTTTATCTGGTTCAAAGAAGTATCACTTTTGTTGGGATTATCACTCTGTGAACGAACATTAAAACAACGACAGATGCCTACCACATTCTGAACATCAGAGGGACAATAGATAACCCTGGGAAAAAGAAAACTTCTCAACAGGCACTTAACGAGTGGACGCCATCAATTAGAAGCTGCTTTCCAGAATAGTTCAAAGACGACGTTTTCAGCAACCTGCAAGCACTATCATTACAGAAGGATCCGTTTTGAGTAAGAAATGTACCGGAAATACTCCAACAGTTGTCGGATTGGGTGCTGAAAGGATTAAAATTGTGTCAGTGTCTGGTATATCTTGATGACATAATCACCATTCCGAGGAATATGCAGTAGCATAGGCAAGAAGTGAAGGAAGTGTTGAAAACGTTAAGTACAGTTCTTCTGACATTACCTCCTGAGTTGTGTCACTGTTCACTGGAAGAAGTCAGCTATTTATAGCATTTGATGAGTAAAGATGGTTTAAGAACTGTTCCTCAGATAGTGCAAGCAGTGCAAGATTTTCGGTATCAGGAACAACTAAGGTGTTACACTCTTTCCTTGGCCTTGCAGGTTATTGTCGAGGCTTTTGAATGGTTTGCAGATATTATGAAACTACTTGAGCAATTGTTGAAAAAGGATGTTAAGTTTGTATGGCCAGAGGAGTGTCAGGATCATTTGTCAAGATAAGAAATGTGTTAACATATAGTCTGGTGTTGGTGTTTCCAAACTTTCAGAAGGAGTTTATATTGTCACCTGAAGCTTAGAATCATGCTTTTGGATGCATTTTGAACCAAGAGGTCGATGGTCAAATACACCCTATTGCCTTTCATCAAGACAGTTCAGTACTGCAGACAGCAATTACTCCTCAATGGAAAGAGACATACTTAACATGGTCTACAGAGTAACATACATCTTGTGTTACATGTATGGTAGAAAATTCAAGGTAGTGACAGATGTGCTGCAGATGCCATTTGTCATTTAACGTAATTATCCAGAAAAGAGGCAGGAAACGAGAGTCAGTCAGAGAATTTGCAAGGACGCTAAGGCAGTTGTGGAGAAAGGTACTGCGAGCCAATACTAAGGCATTTGAGAAGCAGGAAGAGGCAGTGAAGTGAGTGGGAACGTTACCTCAGTGTAAAGTGGGCCACTGGTTGATGATGTCGAGGCCATACACTACGAAGGGAAAGACAAAGAATTTTGTAACTCGGTACCAAGGCCTATACCAAGTAAGTGAAAGTACATCACCAGTAAATGTAAAGTTGCAACTGGCAAAGCCGTCAACAATTGTGCATGTTGGTCGACCATTCAGGGATGCTCTAGAAGCAATTCCACGATAGGTGTTAATGAGAGTGAAGAAAAAAATCAGAGAAGTAGTGTGGAGGATGAGCAACAGGAGAAGGAGATCCAGAAAACTCATCCTCGTTATTCGTATAGGCCAAGAAGGTAGTTAATATCTATTGCGATTTTGAGATTTTTGAGTGTTGCACTTTTGTGTATAGTAGAGGCCGTTAACGTTATAAAAGATAAGGTTACATGTTTATGTTAGGGTAGGATTTACTGGTAGTGAGTTAAGACGTTCTGCGTTCAGATAGAGGGCTTCTGAGGGGTGGGGAGGTCCTGACGTCAGGTTTCCACATGGGAGAAGGCCAGCAAAAAAAAAGAAAAAAAACTACTTTTGGTAGTACTATGCCTCTTCATCGGCGGGGGTGGGGTTTGGGGTGGGGAGGTGGGTGTTGTAGCCTAAAAACCTGGACAGAGGAATTCTGTTTCCCAGGCAAAGAGAGGTGGTGTTATCCAGTCACAAATTGTCATTCGGTATAGTTTTAAAATGTGAGAATTGCAGGAAAAATTTAGGAGATTGGAGGAGTTGTTTTAAGCGATATAACAGTTAGCAGTTCGTAGAGGGAGACTGAGAGAAGTCTCGAAGGAGCATAGAAATTTGCTCAGGGCATTTACACGATCATAGGAGCAGGTGCAGGAGCTGATCAGAGAGGTACGGCACGAGTCCAGGAGAGTGATAAGGAGGTTTAGATGCTAGGAGTAGAATACTGAAGATCATCTCTGGGACAGCAGACGCAACAATCTAGCACCTTAAAGAGATAACAGAGACAGCAAGGAGATTAACGGAGGCAAATAACGTAACTGTGAAGTGGCATTCCAAGTAGATTGTGAACTTGGAAAGCGGCGTGTTAACAACACACACACGCTTCGACAGATTATTAAAGAAACCATGGACTGTGCGAGATGCTCGGCTAGCTCTCGAAACCGGAATTGGGAAGCAGTACAATCACGATGTAAATACTAGATGAAACACTAACGATGACGAGGCTATTGCAGTCAGTATGGTGAAGTATCTGGGACACACGAGTTAACGAATTTGCAGTAAGCTGTCCATCAACCGCTCCATGGGCAGTTATGCCCCACCTTGCTCTCACCTGAACAGTATCTGAAAGGGTTGAGGTAAAAACAAGGAGAATTACCAGCGAAATCACAGCTAGTAGTGGAATTGACCTGCCATAACTTGCTGTTCTACTACCACGGTGCTACGGTGGATGTGCCGACGGTTAGTGTGTTCATTTACATATCTGTGAAGTTACCGATAGTCAGAAACCATGAGGTGCTTAGGTGTTACATTTATCCAGTTAAGTTAACAGTAGCTGGGAAATTTGTGCAAGTGAGAGACGAAGAGATACTATTATTGACAGTGAGCTCCAGTGAAGTCAGAGTAGGGTAGTGACCATATGCCCTACTCGTAAGATTGTGACGAGAAGGTGCAGGTGTATCATGCAACTCTTCAGAAGTAAATTAAGTGACGATCTGACTAGAAGTCAGTGATCGCATCGGAACCATGTTTTCAGGGAGCAGGTTTACATTGGATATTCTCAGAGTACAAAGACATACTGGTGGTTGCTTGTTGCTATGAACAAAGGAAACTGGTGGGGGCAAGGCGCTTTGTATTTTGAGATAGTGGCCTGTTAATCATGCAACTCTAGAAGCCGACAATTCAACTAAATACCTAAGAACTATAATTACAAATAACTTAATTGGAACGATCACATAGATAATATCGCGGGGTAGGTAAACTGCAGACAGAGTTATCCACCTCTTCTCTTGCAGAAAATCGTCGAGTGTTTGAGAAACACGACTAGCGCCAAGCTGAGACGATTGCGAGAGTCATTATGTGAACACTTGTTCACAGACTCGTCTTAACTCGTAAGGAGTTAAACTGCAAAGTCTCGTACTACAGAGAATAGCCCCAAGCACTGATAGTTAACGCTTGCAAGCAATATGAGGGCAACGACGTACGCTGAATTCCAGCCAAATAGAGTGTACCATGTCAATAACCGGGAGTTACTGGCATAACTAGGAATAACTAGGAGTCCCGGTTTCACCGACGACGTAGGAAAGACATCCGACTGGTCTTTAACAGTTGAGAAAAATTTAGGATAGATTATCAAGTTCACAGCTCGCGTCGACAACAGCCACTGCCACTGCCGACCAAAGGTAAACATGCGGGCTCGTAGTATGCCAGCAAGTGAAACTGCACTCGTCTCCGTCTCCACCTCCGTCTCTCCTAATTTTTGTACATTCAACCATGACATGTAGTTAAACATATTCACGATTGTCGGGCTTAATTGAAGCAGAAACGCGAGATATCCAGTCTAACGAAAATGACTAATGAGGCACTGTAGAGTGCTTTACACCCTGAAGTTATTAACTTGTTTTAAGAGTGTACTTATTTTTGATTGCTGTTTACCGACCCCCATCCAGTGTTGCGTATTTTCATTGTGCATTTTAGTGAAATTGATATCTCTGGCCCCAATTGTATTTAATTAGTTTGTACTTTTATATCGACCCCCAGACATGGTCATCAACGATCTTAACATTAAAGAACCTTATAGTAGTTAGGAATATCGCTTCACAGTTGTGAACACCCAGTATCACACTTTTACAATCCCTTACGCAATTTGGCTAACACTGCTATTTCATGACGTCATACTTAGAGGAGAAATAAACGTTCATAACGAAAATCTGAGATTTTCATTTTTGCTAACATATAGTTACGTCTGAACCCGTACACTAATTTCTGTTGACGATAGCGTTTCATTCACAGGCCTTGTAATGGAACCCACGTTGAGATCATTGTCTGATTACATCACTGTTCATGCTGCTCTGCATGTGTGAGATGGTATCTTCCTACCTTGCATGCCGTAGGTTCGACACCATATTCCTAAAACATTCACAGGGCGGCCTAATGCGATTGTGGTAGGATGGTAGAACAGAACCAGCCTCTCACATATGAGAGATCATGGAGAAAGTGTCAGCATGGTTAAATATCATGTCAAGGAGGTAAACCATATGTAAGTAGTAGGACAAAAAAAAAATTATCCTAACAATTTGTCGTAGTAAACTTTCTTGTGTTGTATCAACCAATGGTAAATATTAGTGGCTATTGGCAAGTCAATAGGGAAACAGAGACGTGCAATGTATTGAGAGACGTACGCAGTATCCCCACGCCATAGTTATAAAGCCACTGTTACAAAGTTTTGTTGCAGGTGCACAGGACGCTGATACAGCTTTGATAAGTTGGTTGTGTCCCAACTGATAAGTAACGGTTGTTCAGTCCTCTTATTGTGTCAAGGGAACTAGGAACACTAGAGAAAGGTTGAAGTTAGTAAGACAGTGAAGCGAGTAAGGTGGTATGAGCTCATCATTACGCGATGTAGGGCGTGTCAGTTAAAATTGCAGAGATGGGAATCAGAGAGATTAGAAATGGCAAATTGAGACCTTGACCGAATAGAGGTGGACACCCAGCAAGATAACGTACGGGAACCTCACGGCAGAACAACAGAAGAGGCAACGCCACGAGAAATAGAACAGGGGGTGCAGCAGGACGTAGGTACTGGGCAACAAGGCTCCGTAAGCGACGGCCAACATAATGCGGAGGCGCAGGAAGATGGGGAACGTCTTGAAAACGTAGAACCCACACTACATGTAATAAGACCTCTGTCACAACAGAGTACAGGCAGTACAAGTCGAAATGTGTCACCGCATGGTTCACTGCAGTCAGCTGCAGACAGGCACGAGAATGTAAACGAAGAACGAAGCGCGTTGGAGTAAGAGATAGTAGGACCCGTCCATCTGTCGGATATTCTCCAGCAATTAACGCGCACCATAACGATACAAAACAGAGAACAGACGAAACAACTGCAACAACAGATACGCGATCAGAGTGAACAGAGTGGGGGAACTGCAAAACAACAGCAACAACAGATACTTGAGCAGAATGCAGAAACAACGAATTAGTTGCGTGAAATTAAAAAACTAAATATAGAGGTCAAAGAACAATTACGTCACATAGAGGAAGAGGCAAAAGAATCTCGAGATATGATAGAAAATTTAATAACAGGGCACACAACTAAGAACAGATATTGGTAAGGTCCAAGTGAACTTGTAGACATTGCGGGGTGTCACCCAGACCGCAATAAAAACGTTGTGTGACGACACTCAGACCAAAATCAAAACATCACGCGATGATATTCAAGGTGAAATTCCAAAGATAATATAATTACACACCAAGCAGTGGGAACAGCACAATAAATAGTTGAAGATAGTGTGTGCAAAACGCATCACGAAAGCGGTTCTCAAGAGGTACGACACATGTCTCGTGAGAATAGAAGCGAAAACGAAAAATAAATTCGAAAAATTCAGAGAAGAACTGTTGGGAACTACACAAGAGTGAAGTGATAAAGCTCATATAAGCTCCGAATCCATAACAACTTCCGCTACCAAAAACACAATAAGTTTCACAAGGAATGCAAAAAGATTTCACACAAATACAACCTCAATCACAGGCGGAGAAGAAATTACGCGATAGCCGACCACCTGCGATGCCACAGGCACGTTTCGAAACTTACGAAGACCAGACGGCACCACGAAGACATTGGGTCCTACAAGTATACTTTTCGGAACAATTCGGACGACATGAAGAAGCGGCAAGATTAGCCAGGTAAGACACCAAGCCAATACGTGACAGGGAAATGCAAGGGAGCAAAGGTTATATTGTAAAGCGTACCAACACTCGAGCAGAGCCCATCGAAGAATATCATTGCAACAGTATCATGCAAGACTAGGCAAAAGTTACAGTAGGCAATATCCAATGGATTTATCACAACCTGATAGACTGGCACGTGAAATGATCAGGAAAAGAAGTGGCGAGGGCCCTTGAATTTCGTACCGTACCATGACGACGTACGACAATGATCCATTCCTCACTGTAAGGAAAATTCAGCATTTCCGTGAAGGAAACTCACTACATTCACGAACCTTCACTGATCAATTCAAAGTAGGACTGCTAGAACATTAGACATTAGCACACAAATTAGACTTTACATGTTCCCATATGTCTGGAACAGTAGCAGAAACGATGCAAAACGTAGCAGCTACATGTCGATCATATGAAGATTTCAGTGATAAGTTTCTCTCACGCTATTGGTGGGATGAAGCGCAAAATAAGGTCAAGTATGAACTACTACAAAATCCATACTTCGAGAATTCCGGGAAGAAGAGCGCTGTAAGAGTTATTGAAGGAATGCCAATGAAAACCATTGTTTGTATGTGCCATGCAGCGATGGAGAATTGATCATATTGTGCACCATGAAGCTGCCACTCAGATACCAAAAGTTACTGGCAGGGCGTGGTGGCAATGGCGTGGAAGCCTTCAATGGAATTTAGAAACAACTAGAACTCATATTCTCGGAATATGAGACTAGAAAAAACCAAAACCCGTGTGAAAACGTGAATGAAAGACCGTGAAATGCTTCGGACACCACACGAAGGAATGTCAGCTATTACGAACGGTGTCGTAACTTCGCGTCGAGAAATGACAATCGATTCCTACAGAGAAATGGGTACAGATTCGGAATAAGAAATGGCAATGGAAATCCACCCAGGAACGGTAATAATTGCTGCAGGGAGAAAAACGGTAGTCGCAATGGGTATTGGAAGACAAACAGGCCGACCAGCAATCAAACCCGTGTCACCAGCTCCAACAAAGACAGGACAGACCGAAAGAAGACTTTGAGAAAAGGTTACAAATACCCGATACACGTTCGAATTGACGAGATTGCACCCAAGTCGAGGAGAACAACGCACCTACCCAAGTATGTAGCAGCCACGTAATGAAAGAAATATACGAGTATACCCTATCACGAGAGGTGAAAGATCAAGAAACAGAGCCGTTAGGACCGAGAGAAGTCGAGATATCGCAAACATCAGTTTGTGCAGGAATTACCTGGGAGGATGTCCCAAAGAACGGACTGCCGGAGCAAAATGAAGCAGGCATAACAAAAGTCGAGTTAAAAGGCAAAGCAACTAGCAATGCAAAGTTATTTCATACTGAAACTTGGGACAGGTGATTCCAAGAGGATAACATACTGCCAAGAGAAATATCTATTTTATCATGACAGGTAATAAATGACGAAATAGGATTACAGGGATCAAGCGAAGGCAGGAAAACATTATGCTGGGAAGAAATTAATTGGGAGAAAAATGGACAAAGAAAATGAACTACCAATGACAGGCACAATGGGAGAGGAGAATAGGGACGAAGTAAGTAGAATTACAGACTTATTTGAGCTCAAGACCAGGGGTAACGAACTCAAGGAGGATAATGTGCGGACAACGGAAATTGAAAATAAATTATAATTGGGCACAGATCTCAATGCACACAATGATGGAAGTTACAAAGATATAATAAGGGCACTTAGATGCTATTATTTGTGAGTTTCCCTGACGAAAGAAGAGGCAGATGTAGTTGAGTTGAGGAAAGACGAAGTGTAATTTGGAAAAGAAATTGTAGACGAGAGACGGATAGTGGTCGAGGCATATCTGACAGAAGGTTAGAATTCACAGGTGAAGACATTGAAACTACTCGCATATGATTCAATAGAGGAGGCTTTAATGCAAGATGATGAGACAAGACAAAGCAAACTTGTAGAGATTCAACAAGTTGTGAAGCTCATGGTATCAAAAATCCCAATTAATGCAGTCACAGACAGTGGACGTGAGCAAACCGCGATTTAAGAGAACTTGTTTAACCAATGCAATGCTAATGAAAAATTACTGACCTAGAAAACAAATAAGATTCAAGGTTTGCCGACTAGCATCTCGACAAGTCCTTCAGCTTTGTGCAAAGACATTCGTCGCCAGCCTCACACCAAGACATTCGTAAACATCATGTGAAAATAGTGGTGGAAATTAGGCCAAGATCAGTGTCAGACGGTGAAAAAGTTGCAAAAAGCTCAACAATTAACACAGGACTTCGATGTATTAATTTCTATTCATCTGTCTATATAATACATGTAAGTGTCTAAATAAGAACTGTATAACAGTCTTATAAATCTTTGCTTCATGAATCAAACAGGAGAAAACATTTTGTAAGAAAATGTTTTATGTACTTATAATATTAACTAGAATAATATGTTAAAAAAAACCTGTTCAGGTATATTGTGTCTTAAAGATAATGTTTTTGTAAAGCTAATGTACTTTCTATGAGTGTAATATTTTTAAATTTTATTCACGCATTATTATCAATGCAAAATTTCTTAAAAAGCACATTGTCTGTTAGAATATCTTTTTATAGTGATAGGTGTGTATGAACATTGTTTGTGACAGTAATATTTTTGAATTCGCGTAAATCAAAAATAGAAAGTTTTAAAATTTTGACATCTGTTTTGGTTTTTTCTAGTCTCATATTCCGAGAATATGAGTTCTAGTTGTTTCTAAATTCCATTGAAGGCTTCCACGCCATTGCCACCACGCCCTGCCAGTAACTTTTGGTATCTGAGTGGCAGCTTCATGGTGCACAATATGATCAATTCTCCATCGCTGCATGGCACATACAACCAATGGTTTTCATTGGCATTCCTTCAATAACTCTTACAGCGCTCTTCTTCCCGGAATTCTCGAAGTATGGATTTTGTAGTAGTTCATACTTGACCTTATTTTGCGCTTCATCCCACCAATAGCGTGAGAGAAACTTATCACTGAAATCTTCATATGATCGACATGTAGCTGCTACGTTTTGCATCGTTTCCGCTACTGTTCCAGACATATGGGAACATGTAAAGAATTATTTTGATGCTTATAGTAGAGTTAGAATCATGATTGCTTGTGAAACAAACAATGGAATGTGAACACTGTATTTTTGGATTATGTATGAAGTCATTTAACATTTGAGATGATTTATATTGTAAGTGGTTGAGAAAGTAGCATTAAAACATTGATGTGAGAGGCTCCTCATCTTTGATATGAGTTCTAAAATACATACAATAAATTTAAATAAATAAGAAAAAGCTATTGATATTAATATTAATTAAAAATCGTAGTCTGCACTTAAGAGAGTCAATTAAATCATTAACACAGATAATCATGTTAGAAATTAAAATATAAAACCAATACAACTAAATAGAATAAGGATTAGACCAAGTGGCTGACCAATATTCAGTTCTTGAGGAAAAGTACAATTTTTGACAGACTTAGACAATGCCTCAACTATTGTCTAACTTCAGCAAAAACATTATCACGGAAAGGTGGTGATATGTAAGTTGTAGCTGCCCATTGTGGCCGAGCAGTTCTAGGCGCTTCATTCCAGAGCCGCGCTGCTGCTACAGTCGCAGGTTAATTAGGTTAATTAGGTTTAAGCAGTACTAAGTCTAGGGGACTGATGACCTCAGATGTTAAGTCCCATAGTGGTCAGAGCCATTTGAACCATTTTGTAAGCTGTCAAAACAAATAACACAACTTACATTGAATTCCTGAAACAATTCTGGTTAACTTGAAATGTCACATGGGGCATAGTTACGTGGAAATGTACGAATTTTATTTTTAGGCAAAGCAAACCAACAGACCAACTTCTCATGAATACAAACCACTAATACTCACACTAGTAACTGCACGCGAGACGCAGTTCTGAGGGAAGGAGAATTTTGTGATTGCAGGCCCATCCCGTGTACAGCCGAAACCTCAGTGTGAAACCTAGCGGACACAATGAGATGCCGAAGCTACTGGTAAGGCTCTTAGAACTACTTAAACCTTACTAACCTAAGGACACCACACGCATCCATGACCGAGGCATGATTAGAGACGACGACCGTAGTAGCAGCGTGGTTCTGCACTGAAGCGCCTCGAACCGCTCGGCCACAGCGGGCGGCTTTTCTACAGAGACTTGGCTGGAGATGTAAGATAAACGTCCAGAGAAACACAACTCAAAACATTGATGACTGACTGTACCCACATGAAATAAAAAGCAGTTTATATCAGTATTAAGTTAAACTCTGTCCTATGAAACAAGTGACGCCTGTCATAGACTACAAAGATTCTAGATATAACAAGTATGAACGCTCTGATTGGTCAGAAAGAAAACGCATGGCCACCAGCCTTGATATAGGCTAATTGCAGACAGAGCCACTGACCTCTTGCAGAAAATCACCAGCTGTTTGAGCAAGGTGACTCACGCCGCGCTGAGACGATTTTGAGAGTCGTTATGTGAACACTTGTTCACAGGCTTGTCTTAACTCGTAAAGAGTTAAAGTGAAAAGTCTCCTACTATGGAGAACCGCACCAAGCACTGCCAGTTAACGCTTTCAAGCGATTTGAGGCAACGACATATGCCAAATTCCAGCCAAATAGCGTGCACCATCCAATTAAATTAGCTAGGGAATAGCAAGGAGTCTCAGCTTCACCGAAGACGTAGGAAGGGTATCTGGCTGGTGTATAACAGTCATGAGACATTTTACAGTACATTCTCAGGTTCACAGCTCGCACCGACAGCAGCCACTGCCACCGCCAACCAAAGGTACACACGTGGGCTTGCGGTACATCAGCTAGTGATATTAAATTGACACTCAGAACTGCGGTCATCTCCGTCTCTCCTTATTTTTGTACATTCAACTAAGACCTGTAGTTAAACATACTCACAATTGTCAGGCGTAATTGAAGGAGAAAACCGAGATATCCAATCTAATGAAAAGGAAGATCAGTCACTGTAGAGTGCTTTATAGGCTGAAGTTATTAATTGATTTAACTGTGTACTTCTTTTGATTGCTCTTTACCCCCCCCCCATCAAGTTTTGGATATTCTCATTGTAGATTTTAGGGAAATTAATGTCTCTGTCCCCAATTGTGTGTAATTTGTTTGTAATTTTATATCGACCCCCAGCCATGGTCATCCAATGTCACAATTTTACCATCCTCTATATAATTTGCTAATATTGTTATGTCATGAAGTCATACTTACAGGGAAAATAAACCTTAAGAACGAAAATGTAATATTTTCATTATTACTAACATATAGTTATGTCTGAACCCGTACACTAATTTCTGTTAGCAGTGACGTTTTCTTTACAGGCAATATCGTGGAAATAACATTGAAATCATTGTCTGATTACATCACTGTCCATACTGCTGCCCTCTTCTGAACTCTGCATATTTGAGATGGTATCTTCCTACCTTACAGGCCGTAGGTTAAACACCAAATTCCTACAACACATGCAGAGCATTCTTGCGCAACTGGGGTAGGAAGATAGATCAGAACCAGTCTCACACATGGTAAACCAACGTATTTGTCGTCAGTCTAAGCAAGTAGTAAAAAATAAAGTCTCGAAGTTGCAACGTTGAAAATTCAAGGAAAGGGGAAATAACTGACGTTCGATGGATTTTGTCGATTACAACATGATTCTCTGTACGAATCTGCTACTGCTCCTTGTACTTCTGAACGGTGAACAACATAAAATTGCCCCAGAAAATATTTCATGTACCATAAAATAACCTCGCAAACTTGCATCATCTGCCCCCAGATTGTATAATGTTTGTTGGGTTGCATATCTTAAGATGCAAGAAATACTTTCTGGAACAGGTTATTTTTGCCCACTTTGTATCAACCGATATACACTCAGATATATGGTTGTTATGTTGAAGAGCATTTAGATACAGGACAGTAAATATTCTACCATGTTGAATGTTTGATGGTTTACGATACTGTCACAAAATATCAGAGGCAAAAACTCAGCATCATGTAACTCTTTAACTTAATGCACATCAGTTGGACCAAAATTTTGTAGGCTCCACATTGTTCCACTTATATTATAAAACAGAAAAATATATTACATTAATGCCAATGACTACCGATTCAAAAAAAAACTGTTTAATTAAACTTTAAATGGTACTTTTAATTTCTCATTTCCAATGTCTCCAACGTATGGTCATCTTTTCAGTTCGAAGTGGGATATTAGTTTGGCAATCAAAAGTACTTCTACGGCTTATAACACGGCAACTCGTGCGGGTGTACGATATATTTTCTTATAGCGAAGTCGTTACCCTATGAATCGGTATAAACAGACCCTGACCGATTGTCTACCAGGTGGCTGCATGTTTGCATACCGATCACAGCTGTCTTCAGGTGGGTCGCTTGCCTCTTAGGCAACTGATGCATACAGATCGCGCACGCCCCAATCACTCCCGTGTTTGTGTTGAAACTTACACCTGTCACGTGAAGTACTGTGCAAAGTGAAGAAGACTGCAACAGCTATTCTCATTTATAGCTTATATGAAACATTGGTTTAAATAATTGACCGGATTATTAGTATTATGGATGTCGTATTACAGTGAACCAAATTTCTCCGGAATTCCCAGTATTAATGGGATGCTTATCGTTTTTCATTTGACCATATAAAATGGTATCACGCGGTTTTGAAAGCATTTACAGTCCTTTTTCAAGCGATAGAGCTACAATTCTTCAGCTAATTCCTGTTTTCGTTGCACTGTACTGCATCTATTTCGCCGCTTCCTCGGAAGTAGTAGATAAGTTGTATGTTTGGCTGAGAAACCATTAGGTTTCTGAAGATTCCTCAACAATCGTGTGAATTATTTCTATTATGCACTTGTAAGAAATGGCAAGCATTTCTATTTAGTTTTTACTCAAAATAAGCGTTTGCCTTTAAGACCTTAGTTGTTTACTCTGGTAAATATGTCGAGATAGTATTAAGATCAGAAGCATAAAACATGTAAAACATTTCTTATAGAGAAAACTCCTCTAATGAGTTAGATATTAACCTTTCTTCGTCTGAAAATCTTCCGCATTCATTGGATTTTAGTTTACAGCACCAACGTACATACTGAAGTTCAATTCATGGAAACACCTCTGTAAGAATTTTGAAGTATGTTTTCTGCCTAACTTTTTGTAGTCGCTTGTTTTAAAATACCCCCTTTTCCAACTAAGGATCTCAACTTTCCTTCGTACTTTATCAGTGGGACAACTGCGACCGATTTTTATCTCCGTGAAAACAATTTATGAAAATGAACACAAGAAAGAAAGAAATTACAATTTCAGCTTCAAAAGTTTCCGCACTTGTTTCTGGGAGCCAGATATACATGCTCACGCCCCGAACACAGATAATCACAAATATATGAAGAATCAATAAATTAATCGAGGTGCGGGTTTTCGACCAAAGTGGCGAATTTTATGACGTGCGTAAATAATTTTTATCATTTATAGTCGCTGAATTACGACACCAACATCGTTATCTTTTTTTTTACAACGGAACTATACAACTTTTTTCCGTTGTATTAAAAAAAGTTTCTGAGAGCACTTCGACGACATAATATACACTACTGGCCATTAAAGTTGCTACACCAAGAAGAAATGCAGATGATAAACGGGTATTCATTGCACAAATATATTATACTAGAACTGACATGTAATTACATTTTCACGCAATTTGGGTGCATAGATTCTGAGAAATCAGTACCCAGAACAACCACCTCTGCCCGTAATAACGGCCTTGATACGCTTGGGCATTGAGTCAAACACGGCTTGGATGGCGTGTACAGGTACAGCGGCCCATGCACCTTCAACACGATACCACAGTTCATCAAGAGTAGCGACTGGTGTATGTGACGAACCAATTGCTCGGCCACCATTGACCAGACGTTTTCAATTGGTGAGAGATCTGGAGAATGTGCTGGCCAGAGCAGCAGTCGAATATTTCCTGTATCCAGAAAGGCCCGTACAGGACCTGCAACATGCGGTCGTGCATTATCCTGCTGAAATATAGGGTTTCGCAGGGATCGAACGAAGGGTAGAACCACCGGTCGTAACACATCTCAACTGTAACGTCCACTGTTCAAAGTGCCGTCAATGCGAACAAGAGGTGACCGAGACGTGTAAGCAATGGCACCCCATACCATCACGCCGGGTGATGGCGATGGCGAATACACGCTTTTCAAAGGTGCGTTCACCGCGATGTCGCCAAACACGGATGCGTCCATCATAATGCTGTAAACAGAACCTGGATTCATCCGAAAAAATGACGTTTTGCCATTCTTGCATACAGGTTAGTCGTTGAGTACATCATCGCAAGCGCGCCTGGCTGTGATGCAGCGTCAAGGGTAACCGCAGCCATGGTCTCCGTGCTGATAGTCCATGCTGCTGCAAACGTCGTCGAAATGTTTGTGCAGATGGTTGTTGTCTTGCAAATATTCCCATGTGTTGACTCAGGGATCGAGACGTGGCTGCACGATCCGATACAGCGATGCTGATAAGATGCCTGTCATCTCGACTGCTAGTGATACGAGGCCGTTTGGATCCAGCACGGCGTTCCGTATTACCCTCTTGAACCCTCCGATTCCATATTCTGCTAACAGTCATTGGATCTCGACCAACGCGAGCAGCAATGTCGCGATATGATAAACCGCAATCGCGATAGGTTACAACTCGACCTTTATCAAAGTCGGAAACGTGATGGTACGGATTTCTCCTCCTTACACGTTTCAGCAGACAACGCCGGTCATCTACTGTTTGGGTATGAGAAATCGGTTGGATACTTTCCTCATGTCAGCACGTTGTAGGTGTCGCCACCGGCGCCAGCTTTGTGTCAATGCTCTGAAAAGTATATCGTTTGCATACCACAGCATCGTCTTCCTGTCGGTTAAATATCGCGTCTGTAGCACGTCATCTTCGTGGTGTAGCAATTTTAATGGCCAGTGGTGTATATTTGAACTGATCAATTAGCTCCAACGAAACAACGCCGCAAAACACTGTGTAATACTCAAGCAGCGAGCCAGAGGCAGTCTGGAGCCGCTGAACTATACAGAGCTATCAGACACATACTAGATGCAACCCTTTGTCTGCGAGATCGCAAAAGCCCAATGACGTTTACGGCATTGACGCTCCACGTATTGTCTTCCATGTAACCATAGCCTTCTTCTTCTTCTTTTAGTGTTCTACCCTGAGGTTGGTTTGCAGCAGAGAGCAATTCCTCTCTTCTGTCGGCTTCCTCCTCATTTCCGCGTACGTGTTACATGCAACATTATTTCATGATCTGCTGTATGTATGATCTCCTTGGCCGTCTCCGCCGATTTCTTCCCTCAATAGCTCCTTCTGCTATTTTTCCAATGATATTTTATGTCTTAAGGTGTGCCCTCCAAGTTTTTCTCTTCTTGTTTGGGTGTTCCTTCACAGAGATCTAATTTCATGTACTCTTGTAAGCATCTCTTCATTTGATACTTTGTCTCTCCAGCTGATCTTCCACATCCTTCTACAGTACATCTCCAAGGCCCCTAGTTCTCTCATCTCTTCCCATTGCCCAAGTTTCACATCGGTATCGGGCCACACTCGAAACGAAAACTTTCATGATACGTTTCCTTATTTTCAGACTGATGTTCTTGCTGGTGAGTAAATTCCTCCTCAGATTGTATGCAATTTTGGCTTGCAGTATTCTGCTCACAATTTCCTTCCAGCTTCTACCATCCCTTGTGACTTTGCTTCCCAGGTATGTAAATTCCTCTATCACTTCCAGCTCCTCTCCTCCAATTCTCATTCTCAGAGTTTCATATTCTGCTTCTGAGCTGCATACCATCACTTTAGTCTTTTCTTGTTTATTCCCATTCCATACTGATTGCATAGAATCCTTTCCATTGTTCTGAGGACTTCCTTTATATCTAAGTTTGTGTCTGTGACTATAAAATGTCATCTGCGTAGCGTAGCATGTCTGTCTTCTCCCCATTAATTTTGATCTCCACCTCAGTAGTTTCTCAAACTTCGTCTACAGATTATTTGATGTAAGCATTGAATATAAGAAGACAGAGAGCTCACCCTGTGTGGTGTCACCGCCAGACACCACACTTGCTAGGTGGTAGCTTTAAATCGGCCGCGGTCCATTAGTAAATGTCGGACCCGCGTGTCGCCACTGTCAGTAATTGCAGACCGAGCGCCACCACACGGCAGGTCTAGAGAGACGTACGAGCACTCGCCCCAGTTGTACGACGACTTTGCTAGCGACTACACTGACGAAGCCTTTCTCTCATTTGCCGAGAGATAGTTAGAATAGCCTTCAGCTAAGTCCATGGCTACGACCTAGCAAGGCGCCACTAACCATATCTAGAGAGTGTCACTTGTATCATCAAGAATGCTGTATACAAATGATGGATTAAAGTTAAGTATTACAGAAGCTACGTACTTTTCTTTATAGCATTCATTACGTATCCTGTTTCAGACCTCACGCCCATCTGCGTGAGCTTAACGCGTGCATTTCGGCTACTTCCGAGTGGCGTGGCTGTCTTGTTACGCCACAACACCCTGTCTTACCCCTTTTCTAATATTTGCTTCTTGTTCCTGATGACAGTTCCTTAATCACTGCTACCTCATTCTTATAGAAACTGAGTAACATGACCGATGTCATTCTACTTCAATGCACTTTTCCTCAGCACTCTGAACATCAACCACAGTATTGGCTGCTAATGGAAAGAGGAAGCGGGACTTCATGTATTCAATGGTGGGCACAGCGCAGGGTTCCGGAGTGAAGTTGAACTGCTTACGCGACGAGAACGTCACAACAGTGCTGCACTGCTAGTGGTGCCGATACAAAGCAGAGCAATAGCAACGATAAACAAAGCAAACATTCTGTTATACCTACAACAACAGTTGCCGAAGACGACGTTTCCTCAGAAAGGAACCAAGGAATTTCAGAGAGTGAGAAAGAAGTGTCCAAGTAAATATTAGCGTTCCTGCGAGATGAGTCAGTGGAATATATGATTTCGTATAAGCTCCAGAGTGAGGAAATTGTACATCAAGAGTGCAGTGATGACGAAATGTGCTTAACAAGTGAAAATGTTACTAAAACAGGTGTCGACCCTTGTAGTTAATCATCCTTGTCGAACAGGGAACTACAAATCCCGTCTCCAGTCAAACGTAGTATAGGACAATCGTTGTCCATGGAGCGGATACTAAACATAATTACGTGCATGGAAGATTATCCTCAGAAATGTGACTATGTAGTGCATATGAAAAACTACGAATATTCAAGGGAAGACAAGGTGCAATTTTTACTAAAACTGGTGTTTGCTCAATTCAAGGATGCTCGATACAGCCTGCAGAATGTGCATAACAGTGACGTACTACGTTATGAACATCAAATTGCTCGCGACATCGATTACGGGGATTTCAAGGGAAGCACTGGATCGTTGCATAACTTCAGACACTGCTACAAAACTGGAAGAAGTAAGGTAAAAAAATTTGGAAGAAAGCGTCAACTTGATGATGCGCAGAAAACTGCGGAATCGGTCCGAAAATGTTTAGATGAAATAAACAAACTTACCCTCTCGTACTCTAAGGAGTTTGTCTTCAACTGCGTCCAACCAGTATTTGAAGAGGAAAGGAATCCAGGAAATTGGAGGTACCAAGAGAGTTGTATCAAGATCAACTGACATCAATGCCTTAAGGCATTTATATACAATTATGCTGACTGTTAATATCGATGGTAAATTAGCTGAAAAATTATTTATTGTGCTGCGAGAAGTTTGAGGTGCTCTGCCCCTATGATGTGTGATCTTACAAGGGCAGCAGGGAATATTTACGTGATAGCAAAAATGGACGTAAGAGAGCTACAACTACAGCATGAGCACTTCTTATGGCCAATAGCTGGAAAAAAAAGAAACACTTGATTTTGCTTGATACTTATTCTGCGTATAAAAATCACACTCATTTAGAGCAAACTACTCATCCTGAAAAGTGTGTGGCGTTGGAGTTCGTGCCACTAGGCACCACTGTGCAATTTCAGCCTCTCGATGTTTTTTTTTTCCGTGCCTATAAAATATATTGTAGCTCCATCTGCAGTTACGCTTTAGAGAATAACCAGTTTCACGATAAGCTCCACTATAGATTGTTTCGCATTCGAATGCATGCCATCACATTCCATCAAATCTTATCACCCCGTTACACCAATATAATTGTAATGTATTCTTTAAGAATGACACCTAGCTCAACGTAATGCACGGTTAGTAAAGTCCTAGGGGCTCGCTTTCGATCTTGCTGGTGCGCGGTGTGGGTTCCCTACCAGGTAGGACTGACGGAGGACATCGAAAAAGTGCAAAGAAGGACAGCACGTTTCATGTTATCGCGCAATGGGGGTGAGAGTGTCACTTACATGATACGCGAGTTGAGGTGGCAGTCACTGAAACAAAGGCGTTTTTCTTTGCGGCGATATCTATTTACGAAATTTCAATCACAAACTTTCTCTTCCGAATGCGAAAATATTTTGTTGACACCCACCGACGTAGGGAGAAATGATCATCATAATAAAATGAGAGAAATCAGAGCTCGAACGGAAAGATTTAGGTTATCCTTTTTCCCACGTGCCATTCGAGAGTGGAATGGTGGAGAAGTTGTGTGAAAATGGTTGTATGAACCTTCAGCCGCGCACTTAAGTGTGAATTGCAGAGTGTCCATGTAGATGTAGATGTAGATGTTGTGATCACTGAGGGACGCAATTTCTTATTCGGGTTCATGATGCAATTTAGTAGTTTGTTTTAAACATTCATTGAATGTCGACGACGTCCACTTAATGAATTGAAATACGTATATCCCACAGGAGGTTGATCTCTGCATTTCTCGGACACTCATTTTCTGCCGAGGGTTTGATGTTTTACCGGCTTCGTGATATTCACGGTACAATCGTGAAATGGTCGTACGGGAAAATCCCCACTTCATCGCTACCTCGGAGATTCTGTGTCCCATCCTCGTGCGCTGACTATAACACCACTTTCAAACTCCCTTAAATCTTGATAACCTGTCATTGTAGCAACAGTAACCAACAGCGCCAGACACTTGTTGTCTTATATAGGCATTGACGACTGCAGCGCCGTATTCTGCCTGTTTACATATCTTTGTTTTTGAATGCGCATTCCTTTACCAGTTTCTTTGGCGCTTCAGTGTACTTCGAACTCTTTATGAGCACGAATAGTTAATTCAGAGAGCGCCCTTAAAGAGCGCTGGGAGGTCTCAGGAAACAAGGGCTACAAACAAAATAATTTTACGTGCCTTCAGAGTAATCACCATTGGCTATGACACACTTATACATCGGCTGTAAGGCTGTTGATAATTGTGAGTAAATGCTTTTTGTGAACTCGCACTAAGCTGTGTTATCAAGGTTTGTTCGATATCCGCAACAATTCTCTCGCTTAGGGCAAGGTGATTCTTCTTCAACACACACCTTATTCTCCGAATGTGACATAGGCAGATCTCCTTCTGATTCCCCGCCTTAAATTATCCCTGAAAGGCTTATGGTCACATACGTACGTGACCACGGTGCTTAGTGCTATTCCGCGAGAGCCGTACAGTTCCTGATAGTTTTACAACCTGTGTCTCAAGTGTGATGTAGTTAATGGTGAGTACTTTGATGGGCGATAAAGGTCTTTTGTTTGTAAAGCTTGTTTCTTTTATTTTCTTAGACCATTCAACGAATCTTTCTGATGCACCTTCCATAAAGGAGAAGCAGAACTTCACCGTCAACGTTTCAGCGGTGGTAATATGGATCGAAACAAGGAAAATGTCTTGTAAACATCGACTCTATAACTCATGCCTTAAGATCTAAGACCACCTGTTCGTCTTCGCTACAGTAAGACTTATCTCTTCTGCTGAAAACTCAGTGGTCTCCATATTTTGGGAGGAGGAAGCCTGGATCAGAACAAGGAAAAAATGTCCAGTAACACGGGCTGTAAGGTGCGTACCATAAGGAACGGTATTAAGGCCCATGTTTATTCCACATTATTCTCCTTTTTGTCCATAGTACCTCCTCTCAAAGTTCATCAATAGAGTTCTGATTCACCCTGAATGGGTATTTCTTTCTTCCATACTATGATACTAAGCGCCAGGTGCACTGGGTTTGCGTCCAGAAGTCGTAAGGTTTGTTTAATTATTATTTACTTATTTCAATGTACAGGCTCTCGGATCGTGTTTATTCAGGCATTTCACTAATGTGAAGACTATTTTCTTGTCAGTTACGACGATACGAACATAAGGACACCACAACATCCAGTCTCCTAGTGGAGAAAATCTCAAACCCAGTCAGGAATCGAATCCTCGCTCCTTCAGTCAGCAATTTGCCGCACTAACCACGCAGCTACTGACACGGACAAAGAGTAGCAAGTTTCAAATTCCAGATCAAAAATTTAGATTTATGCTGTTTATGATTACTCTAAAACATGTCGGGCATTATTCCTGACTCGTAGTCGTACAATCATCCTACTGGAAATACGTCAGGATTAAAGGGATGTTTGTTTCCCTTTTTGCCCTTGATCAAGGGGAAGGACAGTGGAGTGGTACGTACATCGATGAAACGATACAATATAAGACTACATAAGGTCACCGGAGATACAGTGGGAATTTGAGCCTGTTCTAGAGACATGAGTGGATGATTTATTGAGAAATCTATCGCTGTTTCTGTGAAAGTAGCCTTTCTTAAGAAATACTACCTATCTATACACATTTCACATAGTTCTGTGTTTTGAGTGTCGTACGCTGTTGATACCAGTGAATAATAGTGCCATCATTTCCTTTACATAGAACAGTAAAGTCAGAAGAGTACTGCCGAGAGAGAACCCATAACTGATACGATTAGCAATTTAATGTGAATTCTGTTCTGCTGGAAGTGAATAACCCTTCAAGAAACAAACAAGAAACATCTCCACTGGTCTATATTAAGTAGAAAAAGATGATGTCGAAATTAATATGAGCGTAGAATATATCTTTTTTGTAATTAACATGTAGAGCCCCTTAATGAACGGAGGAGTAGATAATTAAAAATTTTGTCGATGCCTAATTGGTAATTAATATTCACTCTATAATCCCTCTAATAATGGTCGATGATGAAGGTACTTTCACTCCTAATGGCACCTGCAATATCCGTTACTCAGGCAGATTATCTAACAAAAACTCACATCGTTTGTTTAAGGGGTATTTTCATCACTTTCCTATGAAAGAGTTACAGGGGAATGTACTCGGGTGTGAACGATGTTCCCACAAGTTACCAGACAATCTGGAAGTTATTACGGAGAGGTTGAAACTTCCCTAATTAACTTCCAGTTACGGTGACACCCTCTGAGTCGTTCACGCATCATTAACTCTCTATGTAACTCTATTACTTTACGTTATGAAAGGATGGATGTAACGAGAGGTGCTGAAACGTAGAGGTCCATCATTACCACACCTCACTGCAACTTAACCTATCATATTCTTCATATGTTCTGCAGCCTTCAGGTTCCTGTTGTAATTTTTTAAACGAGTTATGCAATGTTTTGTCGCGGTGCATTTCCGCAACTGCAGGAAGTCATACGAAACCTTTTACAAGCTACTGGCATATTGTACAGTGTTGTTGAATTGTAAACTGTACGTAAACTCAAAATAATGTTAAATGGGGTAGACTTGCTACGCTTCCACTGCGTACTTGTAATTGTTTTGAAGCGCTTGTGCCGCAAATTTCTTGGCTCCCCAATTCTGTTCAGTACCTTCTCGTTAGTAAGGTGACCGACCAATTTAAACTTCAACATTCTTCTGTAGCACCACATTTTGAAAGTATCTGTTCTCTTTTTGTCTCAACTGTTCATCGTCTACGTTTCACTTCCACAAATGGCTACACTCCAGACCAATACCTTCAGAAAGGTCTTCCTAACACTTAAATCTATATTCGATATTAGCAAATTTCTGCTTCTCAGAAATGCTTTTCTTGTCGTTGCCAGTCTACAATTTATATCACCTCTACTTCGGCCATTATCAGTTATTTTGCAGCCCGAATAGGAAAACACACTACCAAATTAAGTGTCTCGTTTCCTAATCTAATTCCCTTAGAATCATCTGATGTAGTTCGACTACGTTCCACTAGCCTTGATTTCCTTTTGTTGATGTTCATCTTATATCCTCCTTTGAAGTTACTGACCGCTCCGTTCAGCTGCTCTCCCAAGTCCTTTGCTGTCTGTGACAGAATTACAGTGTCATCGGCAAACCTTAATGTTTCTATTCCTTCTCCCTGAATTTTAATTCCTACTCCAAATTATTCTTTGGTTTCCGCTGCTGCTTGTTCAATGTACAGATTGAATATTAGGGGATAGGCTACAATCCTGTCTCATTCTCTTCTCAATCTATGCTTCTCTTTCATGCCCTTCGACTCTTACAACTGCTGTCTGGTTTCTGTACAAGTTGTAAACATTCTTTCGCTAACTGTATTTTGCCCATGCTCCCTCCCGAATTTCAAAGAGAATATTCCGGTCAACATTGTGAAAAGCTTGCTCCAAGTCTACAAATGCCAAAAATATAGGTTTTCCCTTCCTTAACCTATCTTCTAGGAGAAATAGTAAGGTGAGTATTGCCTTGTGTGTTCCTACATTTCTCCGGAAAGCTAACTGATTGTCCCCGATGAAGTCTCGATATTACGGTTACAAGAGAAGCAGGTAATCACTGTTTTAGCGTGTACAGAAAACCGATATGCATATACTCTATTTCTGACTATAAGTCTTGGGACCCTAGGGAATCATTATAGCATAATTTCGATCCATGAGTAATAGGTTACTAAAACTGCCACTAAGCGAGCATGAGAGGAATAATGCACTCACTGTTATAAAGCAAGATGCAGTGAGTGGTGGGTATCGAGTCTCAATAGTAACTAACGGCAAGTTACTACAGATATTTAACAGACAACAACAGCGTAAAATCAAGGGCAGCATACTGACAGATGAACAGGTTGACGACAATGTAGTGTAAGTGATCGTGAGTTATAAGGGATGTGTTTCAGGAGTTATTGCCACACAACTTCGCAATACCAGTTTGCGTATAGGTTTTAAAATTAATGATTTTATTCGCTTCAGACTGAGGTATCGTGTGAATAGAAAAACCCCGAAATTCACCACAGCGGTTTATATAAACCAATGTGTAGAAACTGTCCAACAGGTCTAACAGGTAGGAAGATTGAAGTATATATCAACGAGCATACTTCCATTCCTAGTAATAAAACAGTACTTGTTGAGTATCTTCTAACATCTAAGCGAGCTGTAGGAACTCTTGGTACGCATTTGGAAGTGCTGCTCCGTGAACCTAAAGGAAACCTCACGACACTGTCACAAGAAATTCATATTTTTACACATGTCCGCAAGAGCCTGGCAACACATTGAAACAGCGGAATGGTTTTACTAAGAGTGCATTATTTAGAAACTTTGAAAGCCTCATCCAGAAGCCCATCTCACCGCAGCTCACGTATGGTCAACAGCCCCACTCACCGATAAGAGACAGCGGCAGGGCATCGACACACACACCGTACTAGCAGCAGGCTTGCGTGCGGACTGGTTTCTGCACACAGTGTAAGACTGCGCGACTTACAACGCCACCAGGAAGACGCAAATGCAGCTAACCAACACTGTCATACTCTCTGCATAAATTTTCACTTTTATAATTTATTGTTATATTTTTGCGGCTTTATACGTTCAGTGTTTCTTAAAATTATATTATGTAATGATCCTTCACGCAGTTCGAAATCCTCTACATAACTCCACTTCAGTACATATTTTTAATATTTTAAGGAATAAAAAATCTCTATTCAGATTTATTTCTATTTATTTCAAAGTTTCACGCTCTGAATATATTCCGATACTAATTCAACATTGACGATTTCATTTCAACTTCTTTAATCTAATGTTTTACCAACTTTTTAAATTTTTACGGATCCATTCTAGTATCTTAACAGAACGAGTTTACATTACTGTCTTTTCGCAATTTTGGTATAAGACGATCTCTTGTTGTTGTGGTCTTCAGTCCAGAGACTGGTTCGATGCAGCTCTCCACGCTACTCTATCTTGTGCAAGCTTCTTCATCTCCGAGTAACTACTGCAACCTACATCCTTCTGAATGTCCTAAGTGTTTTCATTGTTTGGTTTCCCTCTGTGATTTTTACCCTCCCCGCTTCTCTCCAGTACTAATTTGGCCATCTCTTGATGCCTCAGAACGTGTCCTACCAACTAATCCCTTCAGCTAGTCAAGTTGTGCCACAAATTCCTCTTCTCCCCAATTTTATTCAGGACCTCCTCATTAGTTACATGATCTGCACACCTAATCTTCAGCATTCTTCTACAGCACCACATTTCGAAAGCTGCTGTTCAAGCCATGTACGAACCCTCACTTATTAAACCCATAATATCCCTGCCACTATCCCTCCCTCCCATACCCGGCCCTCTCCCTTGTCCCCTTTGCCTTCTCTCAATCCCCCCCCCCCCCCTTTCGCTCCATTTTATAATTTAGGTAATTTATGCCGTTTACAGTTCACGTACATATTGTTCTACACTATTAGTGTTTCAACGAGAATTTTTACGTAAGTACATTTTCTTTAAGTTTAGCACGATCCATCTTGTTAAACTCATGACATCCCCAGCACCCCTTTCTGCTTCCTTTCTCCTCCACCCACCAGCCTCATTCCATTTGGGCCTCCCTTCTACCCCCAACATAAAACATTGACAGCAGTTGCAAAACAAAGTACTGTGATCTGTGGTTCTGAGGGAACAAGATGAGTTGCTGACGCAATTACTTATGCAGATTCTACATTTATGTACGGTTCTTTTCTTTCCTACTTATTGTAAAATATTAGATGGAGCACTTTTAGCTTTACTTTGTTTTAAATCTGGAGATGATTCAGTGGTCTAAACATGTAATCTAATTAAACAATGTGCTACAGGCGAAACAATAAATTGGAATTATGTTAAACATTAGCTATAAGATCGATGATAAAAACTGTATATGCACCTTTTCCTAAAAATAAGCACCAACGGCCTATCGGAATCCAAATATGTGCTGCTGCAAGAACAACAAAAATACCATTCCGTAGAAGCTTCAAGTTTAGTGAAGAATTAAATGGGCAGAGTTGTCTGAGGAACTGGATGAAGAAATAAAACCTCTCTGCCCAATCCCGGAAAATTAGGAAACCTTCATTATGACCTTCCAAAAGACTTCTAGGGGGCACAAACCACAGAGCTGCCGTGAGAATTATATTACAGACCTCTGCGATGAATCAAAGAACATACTGAGGATATATCAAACACTTTACAAACAGTTCTCTATCGCTGAAGAGTTAGTCCTACGTGAAGAAACGCTAATGGAAATCCTTAGTGAGTCGATACGAATTGATTGAAACCCTGGATAGAGTGGATATGATCCACAGCAGTTACGTGCCCTAGAACGTACTCAAAATTTTAACTATGGCCCTAGCATAATTGAAAAATTCCATACAGTAACATCTAACCAAATTTCCCACGAGATCCTACTAAATCGTATAACCAACAAGAATATTTCATAAAATAAATATTATCAGAAGGCAGAGTCAAGAATCAAATATCTTCGAAACATAATTTACTGTAAACGAACTAATAACGGACTTAATTCGACGAAAAATGGGAAAACAGCTGGATTCGACGACATAAGCGTGGATCAAACGGGACATCTTAGCCCTACGGCCATATAATGGCTTTTAAGATTTCTACCCATTGTCTAACAACTTGCGAGATCCCGAAAGTGTGAAGGAAATCAATGATAGTAGTGTTGATAGCTAGAGAAGACAGAACTATTGCCCAACAGAGCTCAGATGCCATCTGGGAAAGGTATATGAACGAAATATTTTAAATCGCACAGCAGATATCACAGAACACTAGCTCAGTCTCCAAGAGGATGCATACAGATTCGGAAAACTGTGGACCAGTAAAACGCTGATCCTTACAGAATACATAAAGCAAGTGTTTGAAAACAAACGTAGCTCTGGTAGACTTACGATCTGCAATATAAGAGTGTTAACCATAGCATGATCATGATAAACTTCTACAACACATTTAAGGAGCTCTAGTTCACAAACATGATTAATTCTCCACTTAAAAAAAGAAAAAACAGAGCTTTATGTAACTCTGGAGGATAGGAAAAGTCGATGTTACAAAACAACAATGGTTTTGCTCAAGGCAGTGTCCTGCGCCACCTCCCACCTTTTATTCAGTTTATGCACCAGTGTTTTGAACTAACACGATACCATACTGTCCATATCTTGTACACTGACGATCTGGCATTCAGCGCAGAAGGAAGGGCTTTCAGAAAGTAAAAGCAAAACTAGAAAATTCGTTAAGCATCAGATCTGAATATTATTCCCTAAGGTCAAAACCAGCAATGACACAAGTTAGCGCTTTCGAACTTCGCTGAAATCAGGTAATCAGAAAGTTAAACATCACCTGGAATGGCAGCAACCTGGAACACACTGACAAACCATGTAGGTAGCAGTCGAGCTGAACAGATCACGGACATACAAATCTCACTTTTAGTTGAAAAGCCAAAAAAATCATGAGAAGAGCAGTGAATAGTGAAGGGGCAGGCTGACCAACTGCCCAAGCAACTTGCTTCATCAAGGTGGAATATACTTGACCCGTATGGTCCATATCCGCACATGGTTCCAGATCTTTACATGCGAGGAAATCAATACAAGCCTAAATGACACATGCAGACCCACAGCTGGATGTATTAAACCGACACCACTTCGGAAGCTATATAAAGCACCAGGATTCTCGGATCCTGACTCCCAAAGAACTGCTCATAGGCACACAGAAGAAGTTAAACAGGCATTCGATAAGCATCATACCTCACATAGTGCTTCATACGGAGCTGGCAGTCTTACGTCCCGCAAGATAGCCCTCACTACCGCACTAAGTGAACCCATGGAAGACCACCTGGCCTCAGAAAGGATCCCCAGTGGCAACACGTCGGGTTGGAACACTGAAACGCATGGGAACACGTG
This sequence comes from Schistocerca cancellata, assembly GCF_023864275.1. Taxonomy (NCBI): domain Eukaryota; kingdom Metazoa; phylum Arthropoda; class Insecta; order Orthoptera; family Acrididae; genus Schistocerca; species Schistocerca cancellata. The sequence continues at coordinate 147,733,980 of NC_064633.1, forward strand.
TAGCGTCAGTCAAATCAAATACAATTAAAAGGGCCTTCGAGGAAGTAAATAACAAATGCGACTGTGGTGAAAACCTGAACATCTTCTACAACGACCCAACTGTTCAATGACATGTTCCCTTGATGATTTAAGATTTGACAAGATGAAAGTATTGGACTTGGCCCGATACTGAACTCAAAAACTTTAAAGGAAATTTTCTGTCCAAGAAAAAGTAGAGTAAGTGTCTAGTCTTCATTCCATTGTAGAAATTTGTTACATTGTTTCTCAAATAGTCCTGTTAATTAATATCATTTTTCTTCACCGCTTCAGATTTAATGTACTACCAGGAAAAAATTAATACACCATTTTAGAGGTTTTCAGTTTATTCAAGAATAATTGTTCGAATTACAGGTCAGTAGCATAAGTGGTTCTGAGGTACCAGGTTTCAACCCAAGCAGAAACGCCCACGCTAATATACGTAATATATGGAGTAGCCTCCATAGGAGATAATGCAAGCGCTGACTCTGGTATACAGGTATCCAGTCGATCGTACAAATGGCTTATACTGTCCTGGGATATGTTATGCCACGTCTACGCCTGCTCAACCTGTTCACGTAGTTATGTAAGATTTGTTGGTTGACGAGTCACACGAATCACTTGTCGCCCCATTATATCTCACACGTACGCGACTAGATACAACTCCAGGCTAGGGAGGTTGCTACTCGTCTTGAAGAGAACGTTGAGTTTCACGGGCTGTGTGTGGCCAAGCATTAACCTGTTGGAAAAGACATCACCTTCCTTCGGCAAGAACGACTCTAACAACATTCTGCACGTACCTAGCGTTGTTTAGCGTCCCCTCCAGAAACAACAAAGGTGAACGAGAGTTGTAGCTTATTGCACCTCAGACCATCAGGCTTGGGTGGGGCCAGTGCGGCTTGGACGAATGCATTCTACGAGACAGCGCTCAACAGTTCTACGTCATACGCACAAACGATCAGAATGTGCTGTCATCGCTGAAGACCACAAGGCGCTAGTCCATCTTCGAAATGCCCGATCGACGGCATCAGTCCAACCGTCCACGTCTATGCTGTGGCATGAATACAAGACGGGCTAGAAATTTGAGTGCCTATTGTCCCTTTGCTAATAACTGGTTCGCAACAGGTCGTGCAGACAGATGTGTGCAGCGGTAGGTGTACGGTTTGCGACTACTGCCCTTACAATACTGCCATCCTGGCAGCTGTCTGTGCTGTGTAGACGTCAAGAACCTCGTCTGTGGATGTGAGATGTTGACACGACCACTGACACCAAGATCATTGCCATTTATTTCAAGTAACATTTTGGTAGAATTCAAATTACAATTTCTGTGTCTAAATGACCCATTCGCAGTAAGTGTATAAAAAGCTGTGTGTATCCCATATTATTTTACATTTTGAGAACAATGTAAATTATTAAATATCTGAGGGTTACCTATGAAAGTTTTAATTTTTTTCAGACATCAATATTGTACTCTTCAAGGCAGTTTTCTTTCGCACTTAAACACGGGGAGCGTCGTTGTTCCCAATATTGCTAGCAGCGCTGAAAGGCTTCAACTGCAAATGCCTATAGCATGTCTGTCACATTCTTAGGAATGTTGTCCAAAGTTTCGACGTCCTTTCAAGCCGTTTTACAACTTCGGAAGGAGAGAAAAAAATCGCGTGCACTCATATCAGGCGAAAGAGGGGCTGTGGTACATAAGGAATGCCTGTTGAGGTCAAAATGTCCGTGACTGAAGTGGCCGTGTAACGTGACATTTTGGGACATGTCTTTCGTATGTGCAAAACTTCGGTCAAAAGTGTTTAACAGGTCACCCGACACCCTTACTGTTAAATGTCGGTCTGATCTCACAAGAGCTCGAACACATTCCACATTTTCGTCTGTCTTCTGAAATAGAAGTATTCCTTAGCAAGCATCGCGTTCAACGTGTTCTCTGTTTTTCAAAAATGATTTGTGCAAGCGAAAATCTTGTGCTGCTGATAAGGAATATTCCCCATAGGCCTGTTTCAAGTTTCAACAATCACCCTTGCTGATTCTCGATGTTTAACACAAAACTTATTGGCATAATGTTGATCTAAATTCCTTTGTTCCTTTTTCTTAACACAACAAAAACACAGCTTCATTGATGGCGCTCTCAAAAATCACGTGATGGCTGTACGGATCTAAAATTCGAACTGAACATCTATAAGGGATGAACGCATCTGTCTACACAATCAGAATAACACACAGCGTAGCCAGATTCCTCGCCGTGCAGTCAATATCATTTCTTTTCTCACACATCTCGTAGCATGACTAAAACAAATACTGGAAAAAGACGTGAGTAAAATAGAAAAACGTTTCTTTTACCGTACTTATCCTACAGCTGACGTAAAGATTCGCGTTAGCTGCCATCTTATTTTTCAGTAGCGTACATGTTGATTCCGATAAGCTTTCAGCGGCGTCATAATATTTCCCTTCCAATTTTACGCAGGCTTAGAACTGTCTAAATGCAGTAGGTATACTTAAAAATATTTGAATTTTTCAAATTCTCGTAATGCAAATATAGTGAAGGCAAAGTTATCATTGTCAAACATAAATAACAAAATTAGTTAGTTGACAGAAACTTGTAGCCGATATTTTGATGATATTCATACCGGGTAATGGTTGAATCTGACAGCTTTTACATTTGTTCTTATATGTAGTTTTCTTTTGACCCATATTTATGTGGGAGTAGCTTTCTTCTCGCTTCTCATTTTAACGCAAGTTTCAGTTTTAATACTCTTTAATGTCTCTAACAGATGGATTAGAGTATGTTGGAAGAGTAAAATTGAGATTCCAGTTTAAAGTGTAATGACTCACATCAGTTAGTAGCCCTCTTAGAACTAATAATAATGTAAAAGGACGGGAAGTCACTATCTGCAAGGATATAGGTATGAAGTAAATAATCAGAAATGTCATCCAGATGTTCATTGTTAGGTTTGTGAGACGTTAGGTGTTCGACAAAAAGTATTCAGTCTCGTCAGGGGGCAGGAGAGACAGACGAAACGAAGTGTTTTGAAATCTTCCGATTTGGGATTCCTTTGATTTAAATCATTTGATACTTCCAATGATTAAATCTTCCTCCACCATGTCTGCCTGTGACGAAATCTGCAGCTCTTTATATTCTTTTGGGGCACGACGTAAGCAACTGAATGCTGAATTGCCGTCTCAAAGTCAACATATTATGTCCAGATTGATGATATTTGCAATGAAGGACAAAGCTTCCTTATATGTTTTATTGCTTTTTTTTTCATTTAGCTCAGTAGATAAAAATATTTGGTGAAATACTACAGGAAAACTCTTGAAAGTCCAGTCTATAAATAAATTTCTCGACTCTTTCAGAAAATTGGCTTGAGAACCAACAACATTCTTTTCAGAGTCTTGAGTGGTGAGACTATCACTATCACCATTAACTAACGCGACGCACCCACGTTTTAAGGGACATCCAAATAAATTTTGTCCAGCCTGTCTCTTCATATCATTTCTAAGTCTCTGCCGGTTTAATATACCAGGGTCAACCTGTTCATGATTGTGCTCGAACTCCGAAACGACAGTACCACCGAAAGAGTTTAATTTCCAAAACACTTCCATGTTCTCCTCGTATGCTTGTATCTATCGACGCCATCGAAGGGACACTTAGAGAAACTGGATTTATAACGGTCTGTCACCAACAGTTTCTTGCCCTTTTCACTTGTCATCGTTATATCAGCCTCCATCCCTCACACACAGTGCTATGACTACTCAAAAGCCTGAATGAAATGGAAATGTCGTGTGGCTAGGGCCTCCCGTCGGGTAGACCGTTCGTCTGGTGCAGGTCTTTCAATTTGACGTCACTTCGGCGACCTGCGCGTCGATGGGGATGAAATGATGATGATTAGGACAACACAACACCCAGTCCCTGAGCGGTGAAAATTTCCGACCCAGCCGGGAATCGAACCCGGGACCTTAGGATTGACAGTCTGTCACGCTGACCACTCAGCTACCGGGGCGGACAAAAGCCTGAATGACCTACATGCACGGCGGTGGAATGGACTAGCGAAGCGCCGCCAGCGGGAAGTTAGCTGAATCAACAAGGACGTTATTAATCAGCGGACTTAAGAAAGTGGGGATAAAGTCGTTCGTGTACGCAAAACGACAGCATCGAAATTATTAATGTATGAGGTAATCAAATGAGATTAGATTTTTAACGTCATGTCGACTACGCGGTCCTTAGGTAAGGAGCACAAACACGGACTGGGGAAGGAAACCGTCTGTATCTTTTGAAAGAAACCATCCCAGCATTAGCTTTTAGAAATTTACGGAAATAACTGGAATCCTAAATATGAATGGCCGCACTTGGAGTCCAATAGCAGTCCTTCCGAACCCTGCGACACCTCCCTCGCTATTAAAAGCGAGTCGTGGTTGAGTATCTGTTAGAACTGAAAACAAAATGGCTCTGAGCACTATGGGACTTAACATCTATGGTCATCAGTCCCCTAGAACTTAGAACTACTTAAACCTAACTAACCTAAGGACAGCACACAACACCCAGCCATCACGAGGCAGAGAAAATCCCTGACCCCGCCGAGAATCGAACCCGGGAACCCGGGCGTGGGAAGCGAAATGTTAGAACTGACAAAGAATGCTAATGTGGGTTTACCGTAGGGTCGGCTTATCACCAGCACTACAAAAAATTGTAAATTAAATCATAATCGGCTGCATCTACTTTTTGCCAAGTACAGATTTAGTTTCAAATAAAAACAGTCGAAATTCAAATGAAGATGCAATTCCTGGTAGCAGAAACGATCTTGGTTACTGAAGCTTTTCGGATACAATACAGAACCTGTAACAGGAAAAAAATTTTAAAACCTAAACTGCAGAAACCTAGCTCGCTCTGTTCGTCTACGAGGCACAAAAGGCAGTAGACATTGGGTCCCTCGCTGGCGCTGGCCACCTTAATTTCCAGAAGGTATTCGAAGCAGTTCGTTATTGTGACGTAGTGAACAAAATCCGAGAGGAATATCTGACCATCTTTGTGGCGACTGAACAATTCGCAGCAAATAGAAAATCTAAGGGGCGATAAAAGAATATTCGTTCGAAGGCGATGCAGTCCAGAATCGCTATCCCAGTTAGGCAAAATCGCCACTGACGCATCAGGCTGAGGATACCTGTTTGGTAAAACGCCGTGTCCTGCTGCATGAAGAAGACCGTAAGTACCAGCTGCACACCCTTGCCCGACTGGAATCACTGACTTTTCAAGGCAATTTTGTAAGGGCCCGAAGGCGTGATAACAGCACAGAGCTTGTGGTTGAGTGTCTCCCAGCCGAGATCGCGTAACTTCCGCGTTACAACACTTGTGATATTGGCAGATGCGCTATCATAAAGCTGCAGCAACCGTTGGCGCGCCATTCCGCAAAACTGATTATCGACAGACTTGCTGCTTCATGCACATTCTTCATTCTCCCGGTGGAAGTCTGCCGGTGTTTGTCCTTCGGCAACCAAGAAAAGAGGAGCTGCAGGTTGGTCCTGTTTGGACGCATTTGGTAATAACGTCAACATAGTTCGCGTTTCCGCATTTAACTCACGCACGTCGGAAAGATATGAATGCCACAATCATACCTTGCCTACACGTCGGAGTTACGCTACGTTCCATATCCGCTGCAGCAACGCCACCGAACGGAAAGTTCTTGCTGACCCCTTACAGCATGCCGTGCTTAACGAACAGAAATCTATAGACGTAAAAGTAGCTTACAGCGTGTCCGACAAGACTGTTTTAGGACCATTACTGCTAGCAATAAGTATAAATGAAACTACAGGGTGCGCCGCTTAAATCCGGAAAAATGAAACTTTTTTCTTAACAGCAAGTTTATTAAAACAAAATACAAATGTAAATGAAATTCCTTTTACATATAAGTAGTGGTATCTTTCAAGAGTAACATTACTCCATGTTTTTTCTAAGAAAATTCCGCATTGGCTGTATGAATGATTTTTATTAAATTTGCGACCGGTTTCGCACCACTTATCGGTGCATCCTCAGGAAATCTGTACAAAAAATGCACTTGTGCCTCAGATCGGTGTGCGCATTAATGGTTTGAAAGAGGTTGAAATCTTCAGAGTTCTGAAGAAATCCCCTCGCTCCTCACTAAATGCCCAGACCGCTCTGAGGAACAAGGGTCTTTTAGAAAATTTTGATTGCTTAAACAGGCAGCCTTACCCCTATAGCTTACTTGTTTGTAAATTTTGTCCAAATTTTTTATGTGTACTCCGGGCCTTACGCATTCAGAACCACCAAATTTATTATTCTTATGGTTTTAACTAACTGCCCATTTTTTATTTTGGCCACCTACTTTGGTATTGTACTTTAAAAAAATAGATATAAGGAATTGTTTATCAAATGCTCAGCACCCCCCAGTCTTCACACCTTGTACATGTCTTCCGGCCTCTGGCGATCTTCGCGCCACTGCGTGAGTGCTTTCCGGGTTTCGGCCATTCAGTCAGGCCGTGTCCGCTGCCGCGCGGCTCCTCTCAACATGCACGATATGTTCTGATACGTTTACAATATCCTAATTGCGCTGTTTGTTCATGCTAATGCTCCGCTTTTCGTCGTTTGTGTTTAGGGGAGTTTTATCACATCGTATTTTATTTTTATTTTCTAGGTCATTACCGCTCCCATCATTTAAACAATTTTAAAAAAGATTTTTAAATTTTAATTCCCACTTTCATCAGATGACGGTATATTGGACGTGAATGGTGGGGAGTTCCTACAGGACAATTTTCAACGTTACTATGTTATAAATAGCGTATGTGAGTACTTTCTTATTTCATTCAAAAAACTGGCTATTTAAAAGTTTAATTTACACCTCAGAATAGAGGGGTCGAACAGTTTACATGAACTTTTATTATTTTATTTTTGTACAGATGGCATGAGGATGCACCGATAAGTGATGCGAAACCGGTCGCAGATTTAATAAAAATCATTAATACAGCCAGTGAGGAATATTCTTTGAAAAAATGTCGAACTTTGGCTGTGGTTATCCGCCCTACAAAACAACATATTACTCGATGTAACCGCCTTCACCGGCCGGGGTGGCCGTGCGGTTTTATACGCTACAGTCTGGAACCGCGTGACCGCTACGATCGCAGGTTCGAATCCTGCCTCGGGCATGGATGTGTGTGATGTCCTTAGGTAGTTGTAGGGGACTGATGACCTTAGAAGTTAAGTCCCATAGTGCTCAGAGCCATTTGAGCCATAACCGCCTTCAGTCTTGATCTGAAGTGATGGCTCGCACTCTTTAAAACAGCGCTTTACATATTCGTGAATGCTGCTTCGATAGCGGTGCATAGAGATGCAACATTAAGGTTCCTCGTGTCATTGGCAACTATTTCGACTACACTCCAAATATAGTAAGTGGTCGAGGGGGATCAAATCCGGGCTATTGGTGGGCCAGAACTCCTTTGACCAGAACATCTCAAAGTTGTCCGAGAGCCAGGTTTCGATTAAATGGCTAGTATGAGCCGGTGCACCGTTCTGTTGAAAGACATACAGTCTCGCTGAGGCTGCAGCTACCACCCACCGTTTCATGACATTCGTCAAAACTTGCAGATAAACTTCTTCTGTAACACTTTGTGTTCATTTTCAAAGATATGTGTCGGCATGATATCACCCTCAATGGACGAAATACCTCGGACGTGAGCCCCCGACTTCTCCGAAGCGTTATACTAGGCCACAATATCGTAAACAGCGTATCTCCGGTACCCGAAGAATCCAACTATTTCAGTGGGCGTACGCCCAACGCTAAGGCTTCCGATAATCGCGGCTCTTCGGCTGTTCTCGGCAGTTGTCCGTAATTTCTCGACCATTTTGAGGTTATGACTGTTTACTAGATTCCTAAGCCTTTCAAGAATGCCTATCGCGACCTCCGGTGGAACTACGATATGGAGGGATATTCGAATTGTAATTTGTCCGGATTTAAGCGCCCCACCCTGTAGAAGAGACTGCGTGCGTGAGCTTTTGTGTATAGAGGAGACACAAAACGAGATAACTAGCTAAAAGCAGCAAGACCTGAAGAGGACTGACACTTGATACAGAATTGGTGTCTGATCCTGAATATAAACAAATATAATAACTTCTCATGAACATGCGCGAAGACAAGTTTTTACATGAAAATTAGATTTATATAGCCACATACATTTAATATCTCTGAATGTGGGAAAAGTGCCGTTGATAGTTGAAAGACCAAATAAAACTAGTCGTAGGTTCATTGGAATTATTTTACGAACGCATAATCCGACTACAAAGGAGGTAGGTCAGGAAACCGGCGTTCGATGGACACCTGAGTATTTCTTCCCCAGGGGTATCCTTGCCAGGTGGGACTGAGGAGGATATCGAAAGAAAAGCAACGTGTTTCATCACGGGTTTCATTAATGAGAGCGAAACGTACACAAAAACGCTTATCCGACATTACAAGTGAGGCGTTGTGCGAAATGGTGTGGGTTCCATCCAAAATTCCGATAGCGCGCGTTCCTGAAATGATCAGCAAAAATAATGGTCTCTCGCTTATGTGAAGGTAACATTAAAGAGAGTCGACACCACATGGAGCTTCAGTAATAACAAATCTCTCCTCTCACCAATCGCGACTGCATGACGAAAGCGCAGAAGTAACAGTGGTACACAAAATACCCTCTTCCTCACACCGCAAGGTCGCTGGCGCATTATTCGTGTAGATGTAGATGTATGGTGCGCGGAGAGAATTGGTGTTACCGAACCTTGGTGTGAATTCGAGTCTCTTTAATTTTCCCTACACGTACTTTTCGTGAGATATACACCGATAAGCCGAAACATTAGGAGTATTTCCCACCACGACGTTAGATGCCACCCGATGACGTTGCGGGCACGTGAGACGGTAAAAAATGTATGTAAGTGGAGCAGACACGGGTGGGGGATGACCCTAGCGAAGATATGGGCAGCAAATGAGGAAATCCATTGAGATAAGTGACTTCGAAAAACGACAGATTATTATTACGCAGAGCCTGTGAACGAGTATCTTGAAAATGGCGAAGGTAGTCCAATGTTCACGTGCTACTGTTGTGAGCACCTAAGACAAATAGCAGAACGATAGTGAAACTAGCACTAGGTGCTCTGCCGGCCGAAGTGGCCGTGCGGTTAAAGGCGCTGCAGTCTGGAACCGCAAGACTGCTACGGTCGCAGGTTCGAATCCTGCCTCGGGCATGGATGTTTGTGATGTCCTTAGGTTTAACTAGTTCTAAGTTCTAGGGGACTAATGACCTCAGCAGTTGAGTCCCATAGTGCTCAGAGCCATTTGAACCATTTTTTGAACTAGGTGCTAAATGGTTGGGCATCTACGGCCTTGCACAGAACATGGAGTTCGGAGGCTTGTCTGCTCTGTAAAGTAGGACAGTTGGTGATCTGTGGTATCTCTGCAGAAAGAGCACAATTCTGGTGCACGCACAAGTGTTTCGAAGTACACCGCTCATCGTACATTATTGAACATGGAGCTCCGCAGCAAACGATCCCTCCGCGTTCACATGCTGACCCAACGAAGTCATCAATTACGATTGCTATGGGCGCAAGACCGTCTGGATTGGAACTCTGATTAATGGAAACGTGTTAGTTCTTTGGGTGAAGCACATTTTTGCTAAACTAGGTCGGAAATCGTCTCCACAAACGCCGTCATCGAGGTGATCGGCGGCTCGAAACGTGTGGAACGCTACGGACGCAGGATGGTGGGAGCATTGCTATGCTATGGGAGACATTCTCCATGATGCACAGCACCTCACTCGCAACGGTTAACACTCGAGTCGAATGAGCGCTTCTGTGAAGGTTTTCCACTTACTGATGGAACCCGTGATGAAACACGTTGCTTTTCCTTCGATATTCTGCTCAGTCCCACCTGGAAAACGTGCCACAGGGGTAAGAGATACTTCATTGTCTGTACGGTGTAGCTGTTGTGTTTTCATCTGCTGGACTATGACTGCCTGATCGCAAATCATTCAAAGATATTGAAAAAAATTTAGCTGACGCCACTTCAGCGACTTACGAGTCAATGATGATGAAAGACACACAACACCCAGTCATCACGAGGCAGAGAAAATCCCCGAATCCACCTTGAATCGAACCCAGGACCACGTGCGCGGGAAGCGAGAACGCTACCGCAAGACCACGAGCTGCGGCCAATTAAAGCTACTGATAGACGTCTTATGAACACGACCGACTCCTCCGATATCTTGTAAGTTTGCGAGTGAGGATATGGCAGGTACGGAAACCAGAACTTGTAAAACCTCAATGTAGTGAATGTTACTGAGGCTCTCGGGCATTGAGACAGACACACTTTATCAGGCTTCGAGCTATTTCCAGAATACACCTACACTACATTTCCAGGTGACGATACTAAACGTGAATAACATCATCCTAAGATGGTGATCAAGAAGCGTAGTCGTATTTTGGTATCATCAATCACAATGGGGCCGGCCGCCGCGTGACGGCAGGTCACATGTGAGACAGCCCACGGCCAACAGCCCTTAGCTCAGGCCAGGAGAGGAGACATATGTTTCACAACGAACGTCTTGAGTACGAAGTCGCAAGTGCAACCTTTAGTAAGGCTCATTTGTCCGCCCGATTGGCCGTGCGGTCTAACGCACGGCTTTCCGGGTGGGTAGGAGCGCCTGGTCCCCGGCACGAATCCGCCCGGCCGATTTGTGTCGAAATCCGGTGTACCGGCCAGTCTGTGGATGGTTTTTAGGCGGTTTTCCATCTGCCTCGGCGAATGTGGGCTGGTTCCCCTTATTCCGCCTCAGTTACACTATGTCGGCGATTGCTGGGCATACAAGTTCTCCATGTAAGCGTACACCACCATTACTCTACCACGCAAAATAGGGTCTACATTCTGGCGTGAGACGTTCCCTGGGGGGTCCACCGGAGGCCGAACCGCACAATAACCCTGGGTTCGGTTTGGGGCGGCGAAGAGGTGAAGTGGACCACTGCGGCTGCGGCGGGGACGGAGCTTCTCCGTCGTTTCTAGGTCCCCGGTTAACATACAATACAAGGCTCATTTTAAAGTTTTGTGGTAAAAGTTACGACAGGAAAAATATTAGCTGCTACGACTCACCGTGAGCATCAGGACGGCGACACAAAATGAGTGTCCGGGAAGTGCAGAAATCAACTTACTAAGAGATGTGTGTATTACGCTACTCAAAATGGTCATCGTCGACATTCTTTTTAGAAATGTTCAGGTAGGCATTCGCTCTTAAGGAATGCATGTACAGTCCTAATGTTGTAACTGGTTGCTGAGAACATATGGAATGTGACGGCATGCAACCGAATGGGAGACAGTCTGTCGTGGAGGTCATCGTGAAACCGGCTATCCTTTACGGCATAGGTGCAGACAGTCCGATGGCACGTTTTACAGGCACGGAAAAAGCAAACATCCAGATGCTGAATTTGTCCAGAGGTTCTAAGCAGTGTTGTTGTTGTTGTGGTCTTCAGTCCTGAGACTGGTTTGATGCAGCTCTCCATGCTACTCTATCCTGTGCAAGCTTCTTCATCTCCCAGTATCTACTGCAACCTACATCCTTCTGAATCTGCTTAGTGTATTCATCTCTTGGTCTTCCTCTACGATTTTTACCCTCCACACTGCCCTCCAATGCTAAATTTGTGATCCCTTGATGCCTCAAAACATGTCCTACCAACCGATCCCTTCTTCTAGTCAAGTTGTGCCACAAACTTCTCTTCTCCCCAATCCTATTCAATACCTCCTCATTAGTTACGTGATCTACCCACCTTATCTTCAGCATTCTTCTGTAGCACCACATTTCGAAAGCTTCTATTCTCTTCTTGTCCAAACTAGTTATCGTCCATGTTTCACTTCCATACATAGCTACACTCCATACAAATACTTTCACAAACGACTTCCTGACACCTAAATCTATGCTCGATGTTAACAAATTCCTCTTCTTGAGAAACGCTTTCCTTGCCATTGCCAGTCTACATTTTATATCCTCTCTACTTCGACCATCATCGGTTATTTTACTCCCTAAATAGCAAAACTCCTTTACTACTTTAAGTGTCTCATTTCCTAATCTAATTCCCTCAGCATCACCCGACTTAATTTGACTACATTCCATTATCCTCGTTTTGCTTTTGTTGATGTTCATCTTATATCCTCCTTTCAACACACTGTCCATTCCGTTCAACTGCTCTTCCAAGTCCTTTGCTGTCTCTGACAGAATTACAATGTCATCGGCGAACCTCAAAGTTTTTACTTCTTCTCCATGAATTTTAATTCCTACTCCGAATTTTTCTTTTGTTTCCTTTACTGCTTGCTCAATATACAGATTGAATAACATCGGGGAGAGGCTACAACCCTGTCTTACTCCTTTCCCAACCACTGCTTCCCTTTCATGCCCCTCGACTCTTATAACTGCCATCTGGTTTCTGTACAAACTGTAAATAGCCTTTCGCTCCCTGTATTTTACCCCTGCCACCTTCAGAATTTGAAAGAGGGTATTCCAGTTAACATTGTCAAAAGCTTTCTCTAAGTCTAAAAATGCTAGAAACGTAGGTTTACCTTTTCTTAATCTTTCTTCTAAGATAAGTCGTAAGGTCAGTATTGCCTCACGTGTTCCAACATTTCTACGGAATCCAAACTGATCTTCCCCGAGGTCGGCTTCTACCAGTTTTTCCATTCGTCTGTAAAGAATTCGCGTAAGTATTTTGCAGCTGTGACTTATTAAACTGATAGTTCGGTAATTTTCACATCTGTCAACACCTGCTTTCTTTGGGATTGGAATTATTATATTGTTCTTGAAGTCTGAGGGTATTTCGCCTGTCTCATACATCGTGCTCACCAGATGGTAGAGTTTTTTCATGACTGGCTCTCCCGAGGCCATCAGTAGTTCAAATGGAATGTTGTCTACTCCCGGGGCCTTGTTTCGACTCAGGTCTTTCAGTGCTCTGTCAAACTCTTCACGCAGTATCTTATCTCCCATTTCGTCTTCATCTACATCCTCTTCCATTTCCATAATATTGTCCTCAAGTACATCGCCCTTGTATAAACCCTCTATATACTCCTTCCACCTTTCTGCCTTCGCTTCTTTGCTTAGAACTGGGTTGCCATCTGAGCTCTTGATATTCATACAAGTGGTTCTCTTCTCTCCAAAGGTCTCTTTAATTTTCCTGTAGGCAGTATCTATCTTACGCCTAGTGAGACAAGCCTCTACATCCTTGCATTTGTCCTCTAGCCATCCCTGCTTAGCCATTTTGCACTTCCTGTCGATATAATTTTTGAGACGTTTGTATTCCTTTTGCCTGCTTCATTTATTGCATTTTTATATTTTCTCCTTTCATCAATTAAATTCAATATTTCTTCTGTTACCCAAGGATTTCTACTAGCCCTCGTCTTTTTACCTACTTGATCCTCTGCTGCCTTCACTACTTCATCCCTCAGAGCTACCCATTCTTCTTCTACTGTATTTCTTTCCCCCATTCCTGTCAATTGTTCCCTTATGCTCTCGCTGAAACTCTCTACAACCTCTGGTTCTTTCCGTTTATCCAGGTCCCATCTCCTTAAATTCCCACCTTTTTGCAGTTTCTTCAGTTTCAATCTGCAGTTCATAACCAATAGATTGTGGTCAGAATCCACAACTGCCCCAGGAAATGTCTTACAATTTAAAACCTGGTTCCTAAATCTCTGTCTTACCATTATATAATCTATCTGATACCTTTTAGTATCTCCAGGATTCTTCCAGGTAAACAACCTTCTTTTATGATTCTTGAACCAAGTGTTGGCTATGATTAAGTTGTGCTCTGTGCAAAATTCTACAAGGCGGCTTCCTCTTTCATTCCTTCCCCCCAATCCATATTCACCTACTATGTTTCCTTCTCTCCCTTTTCCTACTGACGAATTCCAGTCACCCATGACTATTAAATTTTCTTCTCCCTTCACTACCTGAATAATTTCTTTTATCTCGTCATACATTTCATCTATTTTCTAAGCAGTATGAGTTGCAATGTCAAACACATTTCAGGAGGGGTAGTTTGCTCTAAAGGATATGATTTTGCACGAAGACAAGGAATTAAGCCAAAACTAGTAATTTTGACCAGCTTTTGGCCAAAAGCACTGCTCATACCTTAGTTATAGTTTCCTTACGCCCTTTTTCCCACTCTTGCTTGTTGTGACGTATACATTCCCTACCGTCGTTGCAAGGCCACGCTCATGAGAAAGAATCGTAGGGGGCACAGCACCTCCAACTTCTCGCAGCGCAATGAATAACTTTCCACCCCATTTCGTAACCAGATTGACGGTCGGCATAATTGTATACGAATGCTTTAAGGTATTGATGTTAGTTGACTTGATACAGCTCTCTTGGTAGTTCCTATTTCCAAGGTTCCTTTCGTATTCATTTCCTCTTCAAATTCCGATTGGTCTGAGTTCAAAACAGATTCCGTACTGACCGATGGGATAAGGGATCTCATCTACAAATTTTCGGGTAGATTCCGCAGTTTTCTGTGCATCGTAAAGTGAGCGCTTTGTTTAAAATTTCACTATCTCACGTCTTCCAGTTCTGTAACACTGAAATTATGCTGCCATCTACTGCTTCCCTTGAAATCACTGTACTTTTATCGCGGGCAGTTTGCTGGTAAGTATGATGCACATCCTGTACACAGTATCGACCATCCTTGAAATGCTCAAGCACCTTTATTGGGAAAGTGCCTACCCTGTTCTTCATTAAATATTCTTAGTTTTACTTACGTAGTTCACGGTCGTATTGCCGCGGGCGTATTATAAATCTGTTCATATTTTTATTTTATTACGAATGCTGCGGATGATTTTCCATGTACGAAATTATGTTTAGCACCCGCTCCTTGGACAATGATTGTCCTTTACTACGTTTCACTGGACGCGGGATTTGTGGCTCCCTGTGAGACAAGGATGACGGTCTAACGGTTCGACATTTGTTTCAATATCACTTTCAGCTATTAAACACGAATCATTAACGTACTCGACATGTACTGTCCGCACAGTCGAGCGTATACGACGCTGCCCATTTCTCTGACCCACCTAGCAGTAACGCTAATATTTAATTTCCAATTTCTTTCATACTCTGCGAAATTCACTGGATTTCGTTCTGACGAAATGTCAGCTTCGGCTACCGATGCTGTAAATATAATGCAATGTTTGCTTTGTCTATCGTTAACGTTGCTGCGCTTTGTATCAGTACCACTAGCACTCTAGCATTGTTGTGACTGACTCGTCGGCTAAGCAGTTCAACTACGTTCTGCAGCCTCGTCCTGTGCTCACCATTGGATTCCTCCAGTCCCTCTCTCTGTTTTCATTAGCAGTCAATAGGCAATATTGTGGTTGCAAGGTAGACAATATGAGGGGAGTCGAATGCTGTAAACGTCATTGGTCTTTGGCGATCTCACACTCAAGGGTTAATGGAAGAATCCTAAGGGAGTCTGATAAGTCCATGAAGAACGTGGCTTACAAAACAGCTTTTCACCCGACTCTGTATTACCCGTAGCACCCGATTTGGAGTACTCAGATTCTGTAAAGCATTGTACAAGGTCAGATGTCTCATTACCTACCTGACGAGTTAAAGTGTTAAATATTTTGACGTTAACCTTGTAAAACCTTTATGGCTGAAGACACAGAACCGTAATTAGGTCTATTTTAGAAATTTCATATCATTCGCCCATAGATTAATGGAAAAGTGAAAACCAAAGCTGATTCATGCTGAAACCTTACAGCGTGAACAACAGATGTTTTGTAATTATTTTTATGATTTTGTTGGTTGTGTCAGGGGAAAAATGTTTTCGAAAGATTTGTAATTATGCATAAGGTGTCCTGGAAGACACTAAATACTCTCATTCTCAAATACTGGATGAATGCAATCTGGGTAATTTTCGCGGTACGAGTTAAGCAGCGCCAATACATATACAAACATTCTATGTGCAATAATTATTGTTCCGTAGTTTTAAAGTTTTGAATTCAGCAAATAATTTTATGAAAAACTGAAAATTAAATTATCGTCAGCTCTAGATACCTTTATATGAGCAATCTGCAACTAGGACCGTTTTACTCGTTTACTGATACAGACTGCCCATTAGTCTGGGTCCTTTACGAAATTGGATTAGTAGAGGAGTTGAAGAAGATCAATCTGGGAGCGGAGAGTTTTGTCAGAGTGTAAAGAAAATGACCAACAAACTCCAGTAGTAGACTCAACAAAAAGGTAGGTTTGTATCATGCAGAGGCTTACTGTTCAGAGAGCACCATCTACAAAGAGTAGGGAAATGGGCTACTTCCTCCATAATACGTCTCAAGAAGAAAAGGTTCAAATGGCTCTGGGCACTATGGGACTTAACCTCTGAGGTCATCAGTCCCCTAGAACTTAGAACTACTTAAACCTAATTAACCTAAGTACATCACACACATCCATGCCCGAGGCAGGATTCGAACCTGCGACCCGGAGCGGTCGCGCGGTTCCAGACTGAAGCGCCAAGAACCGCTCGGCCACAACCGCCGGCAATACGTCTCAAGAGCCGACCACGATGAGAAAATCAGAGAAATTATGATACAGGTGGAGGTTTAGTAACGATAATTCATGCTCACTATTTTTGATTACAATAGGGGGGGGGTCTGGGAGGTCGTGTGGTGGTGGTACCAGAATTACTCTCCGCAACGTATCAGAGAGCACCATCTACAAACAGTAGGGAAATGGGCTACTTCCTCCATAATACGTCTCAAGAAGAAAAGGTTCAAATGGCTCTGGGCACTATGGGACTTAACCTCTGAGGTCATCAGTCCCCTAGAACTTAGAACTACTTAAACCTAATTAACCTAAGTACATCACACACATCCATGCCCGAGGCAGGATTCGAACCTGCGACCCGGAGCGGTCGCGCGGTTCCAGACTGAAGCGCCAAGAACCGCTCGGCCACAACCGCCGGCAATACGTCTCAAGAGCCGACCACGATGAGAAAATCAGAGAAATTATGATACAGGTGGAGGTTTAGTAACGATAATTCATGCTCACTATTTTTGATTACAATAGGGGGGGGGTCTGGGAGGTCGTGTGGTGGTGGTACCAGAATTACTCTCCGCAACGTATCTTAACACGGCTTGCGGTTTGTTGATGCAGATGTAGGTGTACACCAGTGGTGGATTATTTAAATTCTACTGGCTGTGGAACTCCTATGAAGCACTTCAGCCAGCATATTTACATTACGTGTTTACTAAATACCCTGTCAAGTAGGTACTGGCAGTTTTTGCTGCAAAACACGTCGTTCCTGTTGTTACGACGAACGAATCTATTTCTTCGAGACAGTATTCCCATTACCGCAACTCAACGAAATGTTCAGATCCGCTAAATTCTGTCGGCTCCTGGCAGAAGTTTGTCATGTGGTGGCCTTAATCGAGTCTGCGAAACTGCAGCGTGTAGGCCCGACTATTTTCCTAGCAACGAGAGGAGTTTATGGAAACAAGGAGCACCGCCCCGTGTCGTTAGCAATTCAGATGCACGGCAGGCACCACCTGGGAGCAACAAAACACCAACGCTGACGCAGACATGAAAGCGTCTCGTCGTTGGCTGGACTAATGTCGCACACGCACTCTGCTAGCATGCCTCTAGAATATGCATGCCTCCTGCGGATTAGATTCCACTGTCATCCCTACCTGCTTCCAGTCTGTTAATAGCCGCTCCGACGAGGGCGACAATCAACTGTCGTTTCCGGATTTACTCAGAAAGCTGTAAGCCCCGAAACAGCTTTAATATAGTAATAGGGCAGGTCGTTACCCATGTGAAGAACTTCTTAGATTGTCACACCCACACACGTCATAGACATTTATTACGTTATTCACTTCCATTGTGTTTATCCTTACTTGAGGCTGCGCGTATCTATATCCATACAGTAACGACTAGTTAAATTGTGCCCTGTGATTAAATCAATTTTTTTCCTGCCGTCAGTGTTTCGCCTGGTTGTGTCGTACATTTTAGCCGTGGGTGTGACATTTGCGTGAGTTGCGGCGTGAACCATTCACAGCTGTGAGCGCCTTGATATGTGTCACACGGCCATGTATCAAGTTAATTCTTGCTTGAGATAGGATATTCGAGATGAGATTAATTAGGCGAGTCAAGATTCTTGGCTGGGTTGATGTTTCAATGTAAAGGAATTCCTAGAACGTCATGGTATACAGGTATCTTTTACAGATATATATTTTCGATCATTGGTGTTAGTGTAATAAAGAAAAAGATGATAAGCCATAACTGACTACCCTAACTTAGAGCCTTAGCTGTCCGTATCATCATCCAATCTTGACTAAATTTTTTGCCTCAGAAATCTTTTTCTTCTTCTTCTTCTTCTTCTTGTTCTCACTTCGTGGATTAGGTGATATCATCTCTTCCAGGCAACAAGTGGTAGCCATATCTTTCGTTGTCTTCCCATCTTTGTCGCCCCTCTAGGTTTGCTGTCAAGAATTTGTTTTAAAAGTCTGTTTTCATGTGTGGACGTTCCCATCAAATTTTTCCGTTTGGATGCATTTTGTTGTGCACTGAATCAACTGGTAATTCATTTACAATATTATCGTTATAGAGCGAACTTCGCTGGTGCACCTTTTAACAAAATAGAGAAATCTCATTTCTGCAGCCTGGCTCATGCTCCTATCCTTTTCCGTGGAATCCAAGTTTCAGACATCAACTACATATATTTTCTAAAACATTTCACCCTGTTGATCATTGAACTATAGCTGATATTTTGTTTCTAGAGTCAGACTAGACTGCCCGTGTAGATGTTAAAAAGAGCTCGACACTTCCCACATCCTTGTCTAGCTCCCTGTGTTGTCGTTAACAGTTTAGACAATTTATCTAGGTCTTCTATTACAGTTTTTTCCTCAATATAAGAACCTTTTACAAAGTTACTGAGATTCGATACGAAGCCTGGATTCCCATATTCTACCACAATAGGTTTTTGGATTCAGTAACCTCGACAGGGAAACGACGGGGTTAAAATATTATGCGGGCTAACTGTGGCATTGGATGTCGTGAATATACGATTCGTTGTTTGTGTAAAACAATGAACTGAAATACTGTGTACATTATTTACTAACACTGTAGGCTAGACAAATTATAGCATCACGAGAAGAGGGGAGGAGCAGGGACAGGAAAAATCGAACGGTTAAAACTGATGTCGGTATTTTAGTTCTGAGTAAACGCTATTTTTCGTTATTTGTGTGATGTCGGTTGCAGAAGGTATATTTTATTTTTTACTGATAATCGATTTCAGAAATCGAAATATTAATTAGCCATAGCTGCAGTGCAAAATACTAACGCGAGTTCTTTACAGACGAATGGAAAAACTGGTAGAAGCCGACCTCGGGGAAGATCAGTTTGGATTCCGTAGAAATATTGGAACACGTGAGGCAATATTGACCCTACGACTTAGAAGCTAGATTAAGGAAAGGTAAACCTACGTTTCTAGCATTCGTAGACTTAGAGAAAGCTTTTGACAATGTTGACTGGAATACTCTCCTTCAAATTCTGAAGGTGGCAGGGGTAAAATACAGGCAGCGAAAGGCTATTTACAATTTGTACAGAAACCAGATGGCAGTTATAAGAGTCGAGGGACATGAAAGGGAAGCAGTGGTTGGGAAGGGAGTGAGACTGGGTGCCTTGAAACTGAGTGTGTCGAAATTTTTCAATCTTTTTTCGATTTCGACGTTTGTTTCAGGAAATAATAGGAACAATAAAAGCGAAAATAGATTATTTCAGAAACCGGTTGTTTTGAGTGGTTTTAACAGTCAGGTTAAACTGGCGTGGAAAGAAAACTATTTAACAATAATCCGGTTATTTCAGAGATAACTCCCGCCTGTAGGGACGCTGGACTTCGATATGAAAGGACAGTAGTTCAAATCCCTTTCCGACCACACAGATCAAATTTCATGTAATTTCCCGTAAGGCGAATGCCGCGATGGTTCCTTCCTAAGGGCATGGCCTGCTACCTCCTCGTGTCCCTGCAAGTGCTCTGTCTCGAATGTTTCGTCCTCGATGAGACGTTATATTGTAGTCTTCCTCTCTTCCATTAATGTACTGTAAATGGCAAGATTAAATGTTTTTGCGCCGACAGTCTGCGTTTACAGGTTGTGGTACACAGAAAAAAAGGCCTATATAAACGTTATTTTTAGCAGCTGTTGACATTATTTTCGTACAACTAAAATTAAATGAAATCTGTAGAGCAGCTGACAAGTAGTTTCACCCCAAAGTGCTCACTAAAGATACGTGCGTCGCATACCATATTTCTGGTTTTAAAATGTATCTCATTATCAGTAACACTGAAGTAAATATCATCGGAGTAGCGAAGCAACTTAAATCACTTAATAAAAGCAAGTCTCCTGGTTCAGACTGTACACCAATTAGGTTCCTTTCGGAGTATGCTGATGCATTAGCTCCATACTTAACTATCATACACAACCGTTCCCTCGACGAAAGATCCGTACCCAAAGACTGGAAAGTTGCACAGGTCACACCAATATTCAAGAAGGTCGATATGCAGCAGCATTTTAGAACATATATTGTGTCAGAACATAATGAATTGCCTCGAATAACACGGTCTGTTGACACACAGTCAATATACGTTTAGAAAACATCGTTCCTGTGAAATACAACTAGCTCTTTATTCACATGAAGTGCTGAGTGGTATTGACAAGGGGTTTCAGATCGATTCCGTATTTCTGGATTTACGGAAGGCTTTTGACACTGTACTACACAAGCCGCTCGTAATGAAATTGCGTGCTTATGGAATATCGTCTCAGTTTGGATTTGTGATTACCTGTCAGAGAGGTCACAGTTCGTAGTAACTGACGGAAAGTCATCGAGTAAAACAGAAGTGATTTCTGGCGTTCCCCAAGATAATGTAATAGGCCCTTTGCTGTTCCTTATCTATATAAACGATTTGGGAGACAATCTGAGCAGTCGTCTTCGGTTGTTTGCAGATGACTCTGTCCTTTATCGACTATTAAAGTCATCAGAAGATCAAAACAAACTGCAAAACGATTTAGAAAAGACATCTGAATGGTGCGAAAAGTGGCAGTTGATCCCAAATAACGAAAACTGTGTGGTCATCCACTTGAGTGCTAAAAGGAATTTGTTAAACTTCGGTTACACGATAAATCAGTCTAATCAATAAGCCGTAAATTCAACTAAATGTTCAGGTATAACTATTACGAAGAACTGAAATTGGAAGGAACACGCAGGAAATGTTGTGGGGAAGGCTAACCAAAGACTGCGTTTTATTGGCAGGACACAGAAAATGTAATAGACCCACTAAGGAGACTGCCTACAATAGGCTTGTCCGTCCTATTTTAGAATACTGCTGCGCGGTGTGGGATCCTTACAAGATAGGATTGACGGAGTACGTAGAAAGAGTTCACAGAAAGGCAGCAC
The DNA here is from genome assembly GCF_023864275.1 of Schistocerca cancellata. Lineage (NCBI taxonomy): Eukaryota > Metazoa > Arthropoda > Insecta > Orthoptera > Acrididae > Schistocerca > Schistocerca cancellata. The sequence continues at coordinate 147,755,442 of NC_064633.1, forward strand.
GTTTTGTATTATCGCGAAATATGGGAGAGAGCGTCACAGAAATCATACAGGATTTGGGCTGGAAACCATTAAAAGAAAGGCGTTTTTCGTTGCGACGACATCTTTTCACGAAATTCCAATCACCAACTTTCTCCTCCGAAAGCGAAAATATTTTGTTGACTCCGACCTACATAGGGAGGAACGATCACCACGATAAAATAAGGGAATTCAGAGCTCGTAACGAAAGATATAGGTGTTCATTCTTTCCGAGCGCTATATGGGATTGGAATAATAGAGAATTGTGAAGGTGGTTCGGTGATCCCGCTGCCAGGCACTTGCATGTGATTTGCAGAATATCCATGTAGATGTGTAGATGTAGATGTACATTTATCTCAATGACCCCAAATAACTAATTTTACAGAACCACTATAAAACAACTTACCTGGCATATGGTGTTTAACGTCAGAAGGACATTAAGCAGCATCCTAGCCTTTGTTGTAACTCTGTTCTTCACAAGAGTATAAAGAGGACGTCTCTTTCGATTGAACCTTATATTTTTTAATCGGTAATCCACTTCCTCTCCACCACATCTAGTTAAGGCCGTATTACTGTGAACAATTTATGTAAACATAACGTTATTGAAAACGTAACACAAAGCTGACCATGCCTATCTTTTGTATAGATACATAGTGAAGATATTCAGAGTTATGTAATTCGTCCACTTGGTGGTGTTAAAAGTAAACAAATGGAAACACAAAAAAGGCACTACCGTCATTCACTTAACAGGTCTTACTTGATGTCTTCCGTGAGAACGATGTACATCAGCCGAGAGAAGGTACATGTGTTACTCATCGATGGAGTATGTAAGTTGGTAAAACTCTACATGCAATAATATTTTCTTATTTGCAGTGTGGTTGCATGAGGTACAGTACCGTCGTTCTTTTAAATGATATGTTATGTAAAGTAAAAGCAATCCCTGATTAAACACTGAAACATCAATATTTTTCTTATATTGTTGCTCATCGCAGCCATAATGTTAATCAGACAGGGGACTTCAGCAAAGAGAGATGTCATGACGTGAATCCAACTTCCTGACGGGTGCTTTCTCCTCTTGTTGTGACAGCTCAGGGAACGAGAAATATCAACTCAAGGAAACTCAATCGTTGGTATAACTTCCACACAAGAATCCTCCGAAGTTACAATTCTCGCTTCTGTTGCAATGAATAAAAACGCTAGCACACAGAAGCTGGAACAGGAGATTGGTCTTCCTAAAACCAGTGTACATCATATTTTGACAAGTCACCAGTTCCATCCTTGGTATCTACGCTTGCAGCAATAATTGCATGGGACTGATTTCCTCAAACGTGTAAGTTGTATTTCTGGGGGCATAACAACAAATTATCGTCAACCACAACATTTTCTCCTATCTTCTTTTTATCGATATTCCTTCTCAAACAATGGACGGATTTTTGTTTACTGCTTCGCACACAATGGTAAGGAGAGGTGGGCTAGAGAGTGGTGCAGCAGTTTCCTCGTGGGAAAGCTGGACAGGAGCGGAAGTGATTCGCGAAGAAGTAAATACAGTAAACAGAAGGTTTACTTACTGGTAGCTTTCGTCATAGAGATATAAAGTCCAGGTAATACAGTAGCAACAAGAGCATCGTAGGGAGAGGCTTTCTTTACTAATGCAGGTTAGTCATTGCCGCCACTGGGCTGCGTCGCGGTGGCGGCTCCTTTACGACTGGGCAGCGTCTCATTGCCAATGCGAGTGGTTTGTCTGGCTGCCGCCGAACATCCTACCTCGTGGCGGCACAGATCTCGTTGTACGGAACCTATGGTGGTATGGTGCAGCGGGCTTGCTTCATTGGGTCCACCAGATCATGCACGACTGCTATGGGCGTCTGCATGAAACTTGTGTTGCCGTTACCAGCTGTGGGACGCCAGAGGGCTGGTATCGATATGTGATACCACACCGTTAAACACAAATAACATATAATATTGGTCCAGCATAATTCCATACTGGCTAAAACAAGTGAAACATCGGCTTCAGTAGAGAGTTAATGCGTGGTGTGAGACGCTTGGCCCTTATTTCATCATCGGTCAACAAAACGTCGGGCACATGTTAACTTTCTCCGTGAATTCTTCCTCGGCTTTTCGATTAAGTACTGCAAAGAGCCAGAATGCTTATGTGGTACCATAACGATGGATGCCCAGCACACTACGTCTTGCATGCAGGTTGTGTATCGAATGACCTGTCTGTGCTTTCCTTGTGTTTGCACTTGTTTATTGTCATCTCCAGCAAGTGAACGAGTTAGTTTACCCCAGATACAAGCAATGCAAGCACCCTCAGGAGTGTCAAAATAAATTCTATTATACTCTTAGTAATAACATCATCTTCATGTGAATGGTACACTGTTATGCGTTTCTGGACTGGTCCTGAGAGGAGGAAGTGAATTACCAAAAATAGTGTTAAGGTGCTGTTTTAAAAAATACGTATGGCTATTCATATCTTCTTAACATTAAAAGGTTATAAGACGGGCTATCATGGTGGTTAACACTCCCCTCTATAAACACAGTGGTGTTTAGCTAGCATGGGTGCATTAATCCGTTCAGGCCCTCTGGCTATAATTGTGTACATTAACCATCACTGTGTCTTAGCTGCAACATAAGTATTTTTCCCCAATGGAAACATGACGTACACGGCTGTGAATGTTCGGCCTTTTCATTGTACGCAAGTGCTGCCAACTGTTCGGCATCTCTATGAAAATATAGGCAAGTCAGTGTAGTAGCGGGCAGCAATGCGCAGCAGCTCGTGACCGCTAGAATACAAGGATGTGGTTGGTTCGCTGTATTGCACTGTATAAATGAATTTTGTTATTGTTATTTTACTTGGTAATTATTGAATGATCATTTTACTATTTATCTCAATAGAAAATGTTTCGTAATTAGTTATTTTAGTCAATAAAATGAAGTCAATCCCACCAAGTGTGTTTTGAAAACGTTTACATATATTTGTATAAATTTTGCATGTAAAATTGTTAAATATTTCCCAAGAGAATTACCACATAAAGAAACATTTTCTTTCCGTCAGAAAAAACCAGGTCTGAAATAGTTAACTTGCATGACTGTCATACCGTTCATCTACATAATATAAATAAGTTTCTGTGAGTTAACGGTCATGTTTCAAAAGACAACAACTTTATCATATCAGTCGCTACATTTAGCCCTTCCTCCGACCCTAACTTAGTAGTATCCTTAACACAAGAGGCACTTCTGACAAATAAAACTGAAATACTTGAATGGACAACAAATAAGTAAAATTCAGTTAATGCGTGCATGTAGTACAGCTGTAAGAAGATATAATTAAATCTATAGGTAATTGAGGAGCATACAGTGTACGAAATTTTTTACAGTGAGGTGAATCATCTGGCAGCAGCAAGGCCTCTAATTGAGCTAGGCATCAAAACCAGTTTGAGCAATCGTGTCAGAGACAGGTACGTCCTTCCACGCTGCTTCATCTTGTGGGACGCCAACAGAGCTGCGAAACGTTCTCGCTGCAAAAGTGATCTGCATCAACTAGACTGACCAAGAGAGTGATCGCAGCCCACGAACTCAAGATGTGTAAATGACTCTGTCGTGCTGAAGACTGAAAAATGTGGCTACAATGGCAACTATAAACGAGTTCTGGATGTTCGTTCTTACAAAAACCGTCAACGGTTTAATAACTAAAAGGAGGTTACACGTAACTACTGAATTAAAAACATTGACCCTATTTAACCCCAATTAATTGCAGTCATTGCTCTCAAGCACATATGTAATCAAGAAAACAATAATTATACGTTAACCAGAGAAATAAATTACAAAGTGAGAAGAAAGATCTGTTTTGATCGCTGCAACGTACTAAAATCGGAGGTAGCTTGGTTTGGCAAAGTCTGCTGGGGATACGTGGGTCGCTAATGGCCATCGTCTCAGCAGATTGTTCTAGATAATATATATGCATGGACGGATGTGCACTGATTAGCCCCCTCGTGTTATAAAGCTACATGGAATCCGCACGCAAAAGACAGTGTCTATTCGTTCACGGATGAGCCGTCGAATCTCTGATAGTCTATTAAACCGCGGAATCTAAACAAGTACAGATGCAAGCAATCAACAAGAAACGCCTAATTGATTTCCTACACTGACAGTAAATATCGCCATATGTTGAGTCGGAGCATCGTGTCCTACATAAGGCGACGAAGTCTCCTGCCAGCCGCTAAATATTCGCCTGACATGCGAACGCCCTCAGAAATACAAATACGACCAGCGCCACGCCTGCGAAGTCAGAACGTCCGCTTCTCCACGACTCCAAGCTCCGAGTGTCTGCATCCGCTTCTTCTTTCAGAGCATTCTTTTCCGAATTCTCCTCCAGAGTGTTCAGAAGATTCTAACGTTCCTGTTGGTTCTGCACAAAACCCGCGCGAACGCTTATTTCACCAGTGAGAAGCTTCGTTGAACATTGGCAAATGGGATTACAAGAAAAGCGATCCTACACTCCACATAGCAAATGTTTCATAAGTTACTTGAGGAATTCCTTCCCGCGTAAACAATTCTGATCTGAAAAAGACGATCTCCGAACTGCCACATCAAAGGAGTGGCTGTTTTCCTTTGTCCAAAATTCCTGGAAAACGGAATTCTAAACTCCCACTTAAATATATGTTTTAGAAAAGCCATTGGGCATCCTTCCTTCCTTGCGAGAGAGAGTAGTCGTTACTCCATATGGAGTGGCATCAGGTTGTCGCACTTCGGCCGGCATAAAGGGAGAAGAACAAATTTTAGCAATAAACAGCCACCAAGCCTCCCACGAGACAGCAGGGATGGAAATTTCCCGACCAGCCTGTGACCCTTCCGTTTTCCATGAAAAGGCGTACCGTAAAAAAAACACATTACACGAAGGTTTTCTTTGATGTGATACAGTGATTTGTAAAAATAATTAATACTGTACTGTCATGACGAGCGATGCAGGTCATTCTGGCAGGTCTTTTTAGACAAACAGCCCGAGCCCACAGTGTATGCCTGGGTCAGGTTTAATCTTAATTACATGATTCTGGCAGCGGTCCGAACAATGTAAGATCCAGAAACTGCCTACCTGAGATCCAGTGTTTGGTTTACTGCCACTGCTGACAGCTGCAGGCTCTGAGGAGCTGCCTACACTTCCTGGGGAAATCTGGGGGCTGGCCGGCAGTTGCTCCTACAGCACAGTAAGTGTAGGATGTGCAGCTAACCACAGAGAAAGAAGGAAATTAAGAGAATTGTTACTGGCCCGATCTTTACAACCACAGATATCACCCATATTACACGGGTCGTTCAATAAGTAATGCTACATTTTTTTTGTTTTTATTTATTTATTTCCAGAAAGTAGCTTCGTTTTGTTCACGACACCGACACATCATATTATACCCCACTCTTCTGGATGAAAACCCTGTTTTTCAATATAATCTCTGTTCGGTGGGATGGCCTTACGCCATCTGACTAGATGGACCTGTACGCCCACATACTACCACTCTACTGGTGATCGCATAATTTCACAGGGACATTGGCCTCCATGATCGCCTGACCTAATACCACCTGACTTTTTCTTCTGGGGTGCAGCGAAAGCAACTGTCTAAATAAAACGCCCAAAATCCATCTATGAATTGAAATCTGCAATATTCACTTTCACTGCTTGTGTTACAGAAGAAATGTTACAGCTTGTGTTTGGAAACATGATTAGCCGAACTGAATTGTGTATTCAACAACAGGAAGGACACTTTCATCAATCAATGTGAAAATTTGTAAGTAAAAATGAATGTTCAATAAATTAATAACTTGTATTTCACTGAGTTTCATTTCGTTGTATTCACTGCGGCATACGGCAAGCGAGGCTAACAATCATACGGCACTGCGGAGAGACTTTTTGAACACCCCGTAGTTCTACGTAGAGTTTTTATTTTGTTAGTTTTGTGTGTTGGAACTATAAGAAAACTTCTCAGGCGTCACTTATTGTAGTACTGCTCACTGCGCTACACGATACAGACTTTCACACGATAGCTTATTTAGTACACAGTTTTACGTTTTCTAATCATTTTTGGTAAAAGATAAGTGCAATACTGTTATACGGTTTCAGATGGATTTGGTGACACTTTCTCTCAAACAGCGTTTCCGTAAGCAGACCACTTGAATTTTTCACGTTTACGTTACAATACAGACACACACGAAAGTTAAGAAAAAGAAATTAGTTTACATACACAACATGCAAACAAATAAACTTAATGCACGAAAGAAAAACTGTTTCGAGGTCTGGATTGTAGTTTTGTAGACAAGCGAAACGTGGAGCATAAACTGGGGAGACAATAAAAGATTGAAAGCATCTGCTATTGACGAATGCTAAATAGTCTGCGGGCAGGTCGAGTAACGAATGGGGAAGTGCTAAAGCGGATTGGGGAAAAATTAAATTTATGCCTCAGTTTCATTAAAAGAAGGGAAAATTTGATAGGACTCATCCTGAAGAATCAAGGAATCATCGATTTGGTCACGGAAGGAGGCATGAGAAGGGGAGTGGCGAAAGGGTGTGGGTACTCAAAAAGCGAGATCAAAACTTGGTTACAATAAGCAGTTTCAGATGGATGTGTTTTGCAGTGGTTATGCAGAGATGATGAAGCTTGCACTGTTTAGATTAGGGTGGATAGCTACATAAAATCAGTTATCGAGCTACAGACCATATCAATGACTACAGAACATCCACTTTCATTTTGAGCTTTATTATGTCTCAAATGTTGTAAATAGTGTTAGAAGTACCAGATAAGATACATCAGAGAGTAGCAGCGTCACTGTGTACTAACAGTGGTAAATAAGAGCACAAGTCTTCCTGAAGTAAGTACTATTTTTAGTTGCGCAAGGTAATCTAACAACATCAAGAAAATTGGACTCTGGTAATGGCATGAATATAGTCAGTTAGAGTTCCTGATGAGCACTACTTAATACCACTGTATATAATATGATACTTCCTAACGGGGCCCTCTCCTATCGGTGTGGATGGGTGGCGTTCAATCAGCACATTGTCAGCTGTACGTGTAATACGCGTTGAGCGGAGTGGTGTGGGGGAAAGTAATTCGGGAACAACACTTACTGTACCGCAATTCATGGAATAAGCAAATGTGGCTTCCTTCTGACTGCCGACATCGCGCAGTATTTAGCCAACTTCCCTGCGATTAGTGCCTGTTTCACCACAGATCGAATTCCCAGTAGGTCGCAATTGTGATGCGTACGAAGTAATTTTCAATTACCAAATTTTTCACTTGTCTGTCACTTCTAAGTAATCAGTCTGCGACCTTCAAACTTAGAGATGATGATAGACCTTCTAGATATAACTTCCTTTCAATGCTACATACTTTTTGCCACTGCATATGACTTGGTGGACAGTATAAATATATGAATCCCATATCGAAAATAACATCGTCGCCATTCTGGAATTAGGTGCCAAGCAATAATTTGTTCAGCCGGTGAAAGAAGAAGTAGTCAATAGTTTCATGTCGGAAGAGTAAAGGGATGAACAAAGATCTGATAGCCGAAAGAAGCAGCAAGAGAGACAGCGTCTTGTTAAGAACACTGTGTATTTTTGTCTGGCATATGAACCCTATTGGATAACTGCCAGCGACGATTCGTCTAGACATCCTCCGGTAACCTCATCAGTAAAATCTGCTGCTGTACTCCTATTAAGGTCTGCTCCTTACGAGCATTCAACATAACCTAGCCGATAGATGATGTGATTTTTTTTTTCCTTTTTCGGCGGGGGTGAGTCCTCATGTTTCCAATGACTGCTTTGCTCCTTTGGATCATGGTACACCAATGTGTAAAGCTAACGAATCAGTGTAAATTTCGTATGAAGTGACCCTGTTAAGTAACGTAGCTGGATAAAATTTGGACCACACACAGAAAGAAGTCCTAGAGAGTGGTACTGGAGGTAACAGAAAGAAATCTGCAAAAACATGAACAGGAATGTCACGTTTATTGAAAGGCAATAATTACACTTATTTATGACGGTCCTGTGGACGTTCTCTCAACGGCTTTGCCGCAGTGGTAACACCGGTTCCCGTCAGATCACTGATGTTAAATCCTGTCAGGCTTGACTATCACTTGAACGGGTCGTCGTCCTGGTCTGTCTGGTGCTGTCGGCAAGCTGGGTGCACTCAGCCCTTGTCAGGACAATTGGCGAGCTACTAGACTGAGAAATAGCGGCACCGCTCACGAAAACTGACAACGGCCGGCAGAGAGGTGTGCTGACCAAATGTACCTCCGCATCCGTATCCGGTGACGCCTAAGGGCTCAGGACGACGCGGCGGCCGATCGATCCTGCTGGGCCTTTAAGGCTTGTTCGGACGGTGTTTTTTTCTCTGTGGAAATAATAAAATTCGGGGCTTAGCTGTTAATACGGTCTCTGATCAGTACTGACGGCAATGCTTGTGTTGCAACTTGTCCCCCCTGCTGGCCACTTACTGGTTTGTACTGGAAGATGCTATCACAAGGACTCCTTACCAATCTTGTGCCCAGCATGGAAGCATTTTGCAGAGCAAGCGTTGCCGCCGATGGTGATTACACACTGTTGTGGACTGACAAGACAGCCAGTCCACAGTGACGGGTAACCGAAAGGCACACGTACACACACGCCGGCTGGCGTGAGGTCTGAAACAGGATACTTAATGAATGCTATAAAGAAAAGTACGTAGCTCCACGAATACTTAACTTTATTCCATCATTGTGGTACATCGCTCTCGACGATACAATTGAGAGTCTTTAAATACAAGCACTGTAAGGCTAATGGCACCTTGCTAGGTCGTAGCCATGGACTTAGCTGAAGGCTATTCTAACTGTCTCTCGGCAAATGAGAGAAAGGCTTCGTCAGTGTAGTCGCTAGCAAAGTCGTCGTACAACTGTGGCGAGTGCTAGTACGTCTCTCTAGACCTGCCGTGTGGTGGCGCTCGGTCTGCAATTACTGACAGTGGCGACACGAGGGTCCGACATGTACTAATGCACCGCGACCGATTTAAAGCTACCACCTAGCAAGTGTGGTGTCTGGCGGTGACACCACACACACCATATTAAGAGCCACGTCCCGACTTTTTTAATGTCCAGGCGACCATCATAAATCGCAGTGACTTCAGCATAATGATTGCCTTTGAATAAAAGTGTCATTTCGGTTCGTCTCAAGGCGTATTGCTTTCAGCTACCTTCTGCAGAAGTTCTTTCTTTGTATGGTCCAAGTTTCATCGAGCTTTGTCACTTGAGTGTGGTGTGCGAAAGTTACTTTCGCCCTGAAGTTTCGTTTACCGTTCTCTTACGCCCGGCACTATCCTCTAATAATTAGTAGACCGGTCACAGCTACAAGTTTTCCGCTGATGCTTTGGATCGGCGGGCTCTTTGTATATGTGAGGCAAGCTGTAGAACCCAGCTAATGGGCATCAGTATCAGGTTCAAAATGTCGTGCAAGATGTTGGAAACTGACCATGACTAATCTACCACTTTTTTTACACTATCACCTTGATTGTGATACGCCTTTCTTCTAACAGCAGGGCCATAATTCTCATGCAGTTCAGGTTTTTCACAGAGAGATACAGAGTCGTGACAGAAATCATGGTATATTTATAAATACGTACACATATCGCGGTAGTGTCGCGTACAAAGGGTATAAAAGTTTAGTGTGTTGGCCGAGCTATCATTTGTACTCAAGTGATTCCTGAGAAAAGTGTCCGATCTGATTATGGCCGCACGATGGAAATTAACCTATTTTGAATGGTAGCTGGAGCTAGACGATGGAATATTTACTGGGTAGGGAATTCAGTTTTCCGAGATCCACAGTGTCAAGAGTATGCCGAGAACACCAAATTTCTAGCATTAGCTCTCACCCCGAACGACGCAGTGGCGGCGTTAGCATAGATTTGACAGTGCTAACAGATAAACAACACTGCGTGAAATAACCGCAGAAATCAATGTGGGACGTACTACCATCGTATCCGTTCGAACAGTGCTGTGACATTTGGCGCTAATAGGCTACGGCAGCAGCTGACCGACGCTAGTGTCTTTGCTAACAGCAGGACATCGCCTGCTCATGACCATATCTGTTGGATCCTAGACGACTGCAAAAACAGTGGTATGGTCAGACAAATCCCAGTATCAGCTGGTGAGAGCTGATGGTAGGGTTCGAGTGTGGCACAGAGCCCACGGAGCCATGGACCTAAGTTGTGAACAGAGCACTGTGCAAGATGGTGGCTCTATAATGGTGTAGGCTGTGTTCACATGAAGAAGACTGAGTCCTCCCATCCAAAGGAATCGATCATTGTCTGAAAATGCTATACTCGGTTACTTGGAGACCATCTGCAGCCATTCATGGACTCCATGTTTCCAAACAAGGACTGATTTTTTTTGAATGACAATGCGCCGTATCACAATTGTTCGTGATGCGTTTCAAGAAATTCTAGACAGTTCGAGCAAATGATCTGGCCACCCAGATCTTTGCGCAAAAATTCTTTCGAACATTTATGGGACGTAATCGAAAGGTCAGTTATTGCACAAAATCCTGCACCGAAACACTTTCGCAATTATGGACGCCCATAGAGACAGAATGCCTCAGTATTTCCGCAGGGGACTTCCAATGACCTGTTGAGTCCATGGTACGTCGAGTTCCTGCACTAAGCAGTGCAAAAAGAGGTTCGAGATGGTACTGTATGAGGAGGTACTCCGTGGCTTTTGTTACGTCAGTGTTGTGTGCCACTTAGATCTTCGTTATTGGACTCGTTCGACCCCATCAGACGTTTTAGCGATCTAACCACCGTATCATGTAATGCTGCATTCCATTCGTGAACTTTCATCAGCTCCGAATGGATTGCGGCAGCCTCGTTCCACTCCACTTGCATAAAATGAATCACCACGCGTTACTACGATTTTCCTGTGGGCTCAGGCATCCTTTGCTTTTCGTAAAATTTTTGAAAATATTATGAGCTATCTTTAAAATTTAAAGATTAAAAACAGTCTTGATCGCAACTTTTTATTTTTATTGGAGTGACCGGTTTCTATTCTATTTAAGAACCAAATTCAGGCTCCAGAACGGTGGGTGGACTACGGGGAGCAAGTTGCGCCGACCCTCGAAGCTGGAATGTTTTTTCATTCATACTACACATTGATCTTGTCAAAAGCCGAGAAGTGATCCTTCTTAGTGTTGTAGCTACCTGTGGCACTCTGGGATGCTCTCTGGGGCACTCTGTGATGATCTCTGTCTGATTTACTTCTTTTATGTTTTATTTAATTTATATTTGTACTTATACGAATTGGTTTTTGGGTTTATTTTATTACAATTCTTATCTGTTAATTATCTAATTATATATTTGTACGTTTTAATGTAAATCAATATGTTGTGAAGGGTGCGGGAGTTCCGACTCATGGGGAGGTGGGTGAGTATTCATGCATGGCTGTGTTGGCCAGAACGGCTCCAGAACGGTGGGTGGACTACGGGGAGCAAGTTGCGCCGACCCTCGAAGCTGGAATAACTGCGTCGAGGGTCGGAGCAACTTGCTCCACGGAGTCCATCCACCGTTCTGGAGTCTGAATATGGTTCTTAAATAGAATCGAAACCGGTCACTCCAATAAAAATAGAAAGTTGCGATCAAGACTGTTTTCAATCTTTATACTTTTCTTTTCTGCTCTAGCAGCGCACGCGAGGATTTCGATGTGTGTTATGACACCCGAGTTGTACGTAGACACAAACAAAAGATTACACACATGACATTACCTTTTTCCAGTTATAATGAACACTAGAAGACTATCCCTCATTTAACTTGTAGCGCAGTGGCTTTGTCAAGCACATAACACACTTGGTGAGGCCACAGCGTCTGACCAGACCAGTTCACGATAAGGGAAGAGAGAGTTATGAAATTATTTAATTCTGATCACAGATTCGACCTCCTAATAAAAATTTCTAGTAAACTAATACGAAACAGAGAACGGTCGGTCAGTTAATTAACAAGTTGTCAATGTTAGTTACTCAATTTACGACTAAACTGAAACCAAGCAGAGTCCACTCGATCAATTAATTAATAGGTCGTCAATCTTAATTAATCAATTAATACTTTTAAACTAATTTTCGAAGGTCCGCAGACACTATCGAGTTATTGTCTACATGATAATTTTGATATTCCCCTTTTGTTTACGAGTAATATAGAAGATGTTGAAGATGGCAAAACCTGGCTTGGTTCTCTGGCCGTTACTTCTAATCGTCGTTGAATCCACGCGATGGGGTGGCATACAGTCTCATGCCTTCTACGAATCCGCGTCAGTTCGGGCCACCCAACTTGAAGGCAAGAACTCGGCTGGTCCAGTCGCCCAGAACAACATGAAGGGTTACACATCGGACTTCTGTCAGGCTCGCTAAAATCACCTTTTCAAATACCGCTGAGGTCACTGTAGTTCGTCGACCAAGTCTTCAAATACTCGGGAGAGCAGCTGTCCACTCCATTCCGTAGCAGTTAGTAAAGGAGTCGACATTGCGAGGTTCATAGAGCAGCACTCACAGCCCTTTTTCGGCAAGTGTTATCTTCCATTACCCTGAGAGCAGCCTTGTGTTAACCATCCATGAGTTGCTCGTGATGTTTATCAGTAGGAAGCACACTGTGACTACGATGGTTGCGTGTGTGCTGTCATTATATTTGCACGACGATATACCGCTACTGCAAATCGTCATGCGGCGTGGTAAGCTCAACTATACGACCCCTGTTACTGTGACTGCATTCTTGACCATGGCTAGCTCCTTTGTTATAGTGATTAATATTAATTGATTTTGTGGTCTCTCTAGGGACAGGTCTTTATTATGCTGAAGACATTGTTGTTTTTGTAAACTTCTTTTTTTTTTTTTAATTCTCGTACAGAAAGTCCATTGCTCGTCTAGCTGCTGCTTCATTGTGAGTGATACGTTAGGAAAATTGTGACACGGCTACCTCTCACTTATACGAGTGTTGTCCAGAAAGTAACCACTGGGAAAATCCGGTAAAGCCCTGCACAAATGTGTTGGCCAGCACCTCTAGTATGCCCGTCGATCGTGTTGCGTCGCTCTTTTCAGTTTTGAGTGAGCAGTGAGCACGTAAAAATGCGTAGGGAATTGCGTCTCCCTGCAAGTATGAGGGCCTGGTTAGAGATTTCGCCTGTGTCATGAGCCCACATATCACAACTGTCGAGCAATTCCTTCTTCATGCCAATTCTCGGCCGCACACTGCAGGGGCAATGAAGACGCTCCTGCAGCGTTTCCCATGAGAAGTGTTTGATCACCCACAATACAGTCCGTAATTGTCTCCCCCTGAGTCTCATCTCTGCTCACAAGAGCCGCTGGCTATGAAGTCAATATTTTTACACCGACAACGAGCTGCAGACCAGTGCACATAACTGGCGAAAGCACAGGCAGCTGCTTTCTATGACGAGGATACTGCAAAGTTGATACAACACCACGACAGAACTCGAAGTTGGAGCGGCGACTATGTAGGGAAGTAGGTGGAAGGTGTACCTAACTGTTGCAAATGAAACGTTTCTGGTTTTCACTGTGGTTTCCATTTCGCGACCGATCGGGCCTTACGTTCTCGACAACCCACGTCTGTTCATTTCTGGGTAGGTGCATTGCAAGGCGATACTGATTTTTATTGATCTGTAGCTTTCCTGTTGCCCCTCTAATCACTTCTTTACCAGGCGGCAGAAGACCAACAGTAAGAAACGAAGTCCAACAAGTGGGGCAGAAGATCATCAAGTGAGAGATCTGTTAGGAAACAGCAATAGTTAGTAGAATTAATGTAGAATTTTAAGAGGGGAGCTGATAGACACCCCAGATATAGCTACAACTGTTCACCCTGTCAACCAACAGACCCGCTACGAACTCGACAAGCAACAAGAATAAGCTACTCCAATAATGAACTACGGGACGAGGAAAGTATTGAGTTTTAGTGACAGATGACGACTACAAGTGTCACAAGCTGTGACGCAGCTGTGGATAAAGCCAGTGATCCGGGAAATACAGAATCTGTTTATCTGAATGTAGCCTATCCCGGCACACACAGTTGTTGGAGAGCTCTCCGGTTTCCATCCGGTTGGCAGATACTAGACATCATCAGTTCAGGCAATCACAGACTGGCCAATTATCTGGTACACTTCTAAAACCTCCTGCGGTACACTGCAGTCATCATGTTAAGAACTCGGCCGATTTCGTGAAAATATGCTGTTACAAAGAGATTACGTGCACCTGAGTTTCGACGTTCCTTCGCTATTCGCCAAAGTATCTATGCAACACTCCTTGGCGCAGCTGTCTCAACGCTTCGAGATGCAAATACACTCATGCTCATAAATTAAGGATAATGCTGATACATGGTGAAACAACGCTCTGGTGGGTGGTTTGCGGTTTTAAATCGCCTCGGGGTATGACCATGCGGTGCATTTGACTTGCGGTCGTCGCACGGTGGCACTGGCAGCATTCCACATACACAGAGGTGTGTTGGTGCATGTCAGAGTACGGTGCAGCGAGTAAGAGTTCAGACGTTTTGAGACGTGCTAATGGTGACTGTTGAAAATGGCTCAAAGAACGCATTCTGATGACGTTATGAGGGGCAGAATGCTAGGGCGACTGGAGGCTGGTGAAACACAGCAGATCGTAGCACTGGCCTTCCGTGTACCACAAAGTGTGATCTCAAGATTATGGCAACGATTCCAGCAGACAGGAAACGTGTCCAGGCGCTACAGTACGGGACATCCACAGTGTACAACGCCACAGGAAGACCGATATTTCAACATCAGGCCACGGAGTACTGCAGGGAGCCTTGGTCAGGAGCTTACCGCAGCCACTGGAACAGTTTTCTCCAGACACACAGTCTACAGACGACTGAAAAGACATGGTTTATTCGCCCGGAGACCTGCAAGGCGCATTCAACTGACCCCTCGTCACAGGAGAGCCCGTAAAGCCTGGTGTCAAGAACACAGTACATGATCATTGAATCAGTGGTCATAGGTTATGTTCACGGAAGAGTCCAGGTATAGTCTGAACAGTCATTCTCGCCGGGTTTTCATCTGGCGTGAACCAGGAACCAGATACCAACCCCTTAATGTCCTTGAAAGGGACCTGTATGGAGGTCGTGGTTTGATGGTATGGAGTTGGATTATGATTGGTGCACGTACACCCCTGCATGTGTCAAGGACAGAGGAACTGTATCGGGACGTCATTTTGTACCAGTATGTCCGCCTTTCCAGGAGTGCAGTGGGTCCCACCTTCCTCCCGATGGATGATAACGCACGGCCCCACCGAGCTGCCACCGTGGAGGAGAACCTTGAAACAGAAGATATCAGGCGAATGGAGTGGCCTGCCTGTTCTCCAAACCTAAACCCCATCGAGCACGTCTGGGATGCTCTCGCTCGACGTATCACTGCACGTCTTCAAATCCTAGGACACTTCAGGATCTCCGACAGGTACTGGTGCAAGAATGGGAGGCTATACCCCAGCAACTGCTCGAACACCTGATCCAGAGTACGCCAACCCGTTGTGCGGCCTGTGTACGTGTACATGGTGATCATATCCCATAGTGATGTCGGCGTACATGCAAAGGGAATAGTGTGTTTCGGGACGGTTTTATCACCAATACCGTGGACTTACAGATCTGGGTCGTGTGTGTTCCCTGTGTACCTATGCTATTAGCGCCAGTTTTGTGTAGTGCCACATTGTGTGGCACCACATTCTGCAATTATCCTTAATTAATGAGCATGAGTGTAGTTAAACTGAACATGCACTGACGGCCATCTACTTCAACTGCAACAGAGAATCTTATGAATAGATTGACGGAGTGCGCGTGGGATTCCCACTGGGTCCAGGGATCGCAAACCTCTACGTGGAATACTTTGAGGAGGTGGGTCTTTTAACTGATCACCACAAACCCATGCACTTTTTCCGTCATGATGACGATACTTTTGTGTTATGGAAGCATGGCAGACTGACACTGGACAGGTTCTGGACCACCTCATTAGCAGCCATCAGAGCATTCCTGCCATTATGGAAATAGAAGAAAATGGTGGTCGTCCTTTACCGGACGTGCACTGACCGAAAAAAATCTCAACGCCAAGAACGAGTTTGTACGACATAAATGCGAATTAGTATCCGTGTTTCAATATCTGAAAGATGCTCTTTATTCAGATTTCGCACCAGTCGCATAAGAGTGCCGCTAGTAGCACCACTATGAGAAGGCACATCTCTTTCGATTGAAATATATGCTGTAATCGTCATGAGCGTTAGTTACTTTTGAATTAGACGTGGTCAGTTGATCTGAGTTATAACGAGATCGTGCAAAAGGGCTACGAGAAGCTGAATGTCACTTCTGCAATATTGCAGAAAAACCTGGCAGGAATGTAGCTTCTGTATAAGACTGCTGGTAGCAGTGGTCACAAGAAAGTACAGTCGCAAAAAAAAAAAAAAAAAAAAGAAAGAAAAGACGGGCTCGGAAGGACACTTGGCATTCCCGAGAGGAAACACCGTCGTGTTCGGCGTATGGCTCTGGCGCACCGCACTGCATCTGCAGCAGCCCTATGGACAGCAGTGACGCAGAGAAAAGTTACAAATACACTCCTGGAAATGGAAAAAAGAACACATTGGCACCGGTGTGTCAGACCCACCATACTTGCTCCGGAAACTGCGAGAGGGCTGTACAAGCAATGATCACACGCACGGCACAGCGGACACACCAGGAACCGTGGTGTTGGCCGTCGAATGGAGCTAGCTGCGCAGCATTTGTGCACCGCCGCCGTCAGTGTCAGCCAGTTTGCCGTGGCATACGGAGCTCCATCGCAGTCTTTAACACTGGTAGAATGCCGCGACAGCGTGGACGTGAACCGTATGTGCAGTTGACGGACTTTGAGCGAGGGCGTATAGTGGGCATGCGGGAGGCCGGGTGGACGTACCGCCGAATTGCTCAACACGTGGGGCGTGAGGTCTCCACAGTACATCGATGTTGTCGCCAGTGGTCGGCGGAAGGTGCACGTGCCCGTCGACCTGGGACCGGACCGCAGCGACGCACGGATGCACGCCAAGACCGTAGGATCCTACGCAGCGCCGTAGGGGACCGCACCGCCACTTCCCAGCAAATTAGGGACACTGTTGCTCCTGGGGTATCGGCGAGGACCATTCGCAACCGTCTCCATGAAGCTGGGCTACGGTCCCGCACACCGTTAGGCCGTCTTCCGCTCACGCCCCAACATCGTGCAGCCCTCCTCCAGTGGTGTCGCGACAGGCGTGAATGGAGGGACGAATGGAGACGTGTCGTCTTCAGCGATGAGAGTCGCTTCTGCCTTGGTGCCAATGATGGTCGTATGCGTGTTTGGCGCCGTGCAGGTGAGCGCCAGAATCAGGACTGCATACGACCGAGGCACACAGGGCCAACACCCGGCATCATGGTGTGGGGAGCGATCTCCTACACTGGCCGTACACCACTGGTGATCGTCGAGGGGACACTGAATAGTGCACGGTACATCCAAACCGTCATCGAACCCATCGTTCTACCATTCCTAGACCGGCAAGGGAACTTGCTGTTCCAACAAGACAATGCATGTCCGCATGTATCCCGTGCCACCCAACGTGCTCTAGAAGGTGTAAGTCAACTACCCTGGCCTGCAAGATCTCCGGATCTGTCCCCCATTGAGCATGTTTGGGACTGGATGAAGCGTCGCCTCACGTGGTCTGCACGTCCAGCACGAATGCTGGTCTAACTGAGGCGCCAGGTGGAAATGGCATGGCAAGCCGTTCCACAGGACTACATACAGCATCTCTACGATCGTCTCCATGGGAGAATAGCAGCCTGCATTGCTGCGAAAGGTGGATATACAATGTACTAGTGCCGACATTGTGCATGCTCTGTTGCCTGTGTCTATGAGCCTGTGGTTGTGTCAGTGTGATCATGTGATGTATCTGACCCCAGGAATGTGTCAATAGAGTTTCCCCTTCCTGGGACAATGAATTCACGGTGTTCTTATTTCAATTTCCAGGAGTGTAGGTTACGTCAAGTACAGCTCCGAGACAGACGCCCTGTAGCACGCATTCCCGCGGCCTCAGTGGTGTCAAACGAAAACTCATTGGAAAGCAGGGCAGAGGTCTGTTGTGTTTGCTGATGTATGGTGGTTCTGCCTCGGTGCCAGTGATGTGCGCGTGTTGGTTAGGAAGAGGCCAGTTGAGAGTCTGCAACCAACCTGTTTGCGTGCCAGACGCACTGGACCTGTGTACCTGGAGTTGCGGCCTGGGGTGCGATTTCGCACGACAGCACGAGCATTGTTTAGGTTACCCCACGTGGCCGGACTGTAAAATTTGACGCCAGTCTGGTGATTCGACCTGTTGTGCTGTCATTACTGAAAAGCATTCGGGGGGGGGGGGGGGGGGTGCTGTACAGCAGGAAGACGCTCGCCTACATGCCGCTGTTGTAACCCAACTTGCTCTAGAGGGTGTCGACATGTTGCCTTGGTCTGGTCGATGGCGAGATCTGTCTCCAATCGAGTGTATATGGAATATCATAGGATGACATTTCCATCGTCATCCACAAGCAACATTACCCGTCCCTGTATTGACCGACCAAGTGTCACGCATGGAACTCAGTTCCACGAAATGACATCCGGAACCTGTAAAACATAATACATGCACGTTTGAATACTTGCATTCAACAATCTGGAGGATACACCGGTTATTAATGTACCAGCATTTAACATTTGCAATGACTGCTCTCGCGCTAACATTAATCTCTGAACATGTAGTGTTTATCACGTAAATATATTACCTAGGCAAATGTATTCCCGAAATTTCATTATTCTACATTACTTAAAATTACGGTCTTTTTTCCGTCAGTGTAGTAATAAGGAAGAAGGCAGGTGGCACACAAGACCATACGGTATATAGGAAGAAGACACACCCAGGCGTACGGATATATTTGGGTGGAACAAGATGTCTCCAGTCGGCGCCAAGGTAGATAGTGCTGACCATCTTGGTATGTAAAGCGCACATCATCTGCGATGAAGAAAACCTCCCGGACGTTCTACAAAACCTGAATGAAGTTTTCGGCAAAAATGGGTTCAGTGAAACGTCGATTAGCACGGTACTGAGGAAGAGGCAAGATGTTGGAAATCGGAAAGAGGAAGTAGAGAAAAAGGGACTCGTTTTCCTTCCGTACTTGGGACCACTCTCAGCCAAAATTTCGAGGCTACTGGAAAATTCCGACATAAAAACAGTCTTCAGACCATCACGCAAGATGAAAGAGTGGTTTCGCTCTGCGAAAAACTTAATAAAATCGAACATACCGGTTTTATAAAGTATCGCCTGCATCTGTGCCCTACGTTGCATTGGTCAAACTCAACTCTGTATTTAGAAACGATGTGAAGAGCACATCAGGCACGTGCAACTAAGATAGAGTCATCAGCGATAGGGGAGTACAGCCTCAAGGAAGACCACACCTTTGACTTCCAGAATGCCATTGTGTTTTGCCGAGCTAGAGGCAACTGGGGTAGCGTCATAAAGGAAACCCTTGAAAAATGTGTTCACAACAGTTTCTGAAAGAGAGACGGAGGATACCAGCTAAGTGCGGCACGGAATCCCGCGTTAGCGGCAATACCACGGGAGCGCGACCCCCATCAACGCAGCCTTACCGCCCTCCCAGCTCGCCTTCCGAACAATACACGGCCGTCCGTAGTCAGTTGGAGAGGGGGGGGGGGGCACTCCACAAGTACAAATATCACAGCATCCGCATATCTCGACACTTCACTAGCAGATCATGAGTATGACAATCTTCTACACGTCACGGTATTTTAACACTGTCTCCTGATTGGAAACCCGAGAGTTTTCACCAACAAAATTTGTTTTCTTTATTGCAGTTTGTGATCACAAGAAGTCAGACAATAATTTTCGTACTCATAGACTGGAATAAAAGGAACAAATTATAGATTACAGCCATTATGGGGAAACCTAGCGCCTTGAATTAATCGACATGTACATGGTTACTCTGCAGTTTAGAATGAAGTACCTGGCAGAGAGTTCATTGCAACACCTTCAACCTGTTTCTCCACCGTTCTGCCCTCAAAGGGAAAGCGGGAAGAACGAAACCTAACATCTTTCTGTGCAAATTCTGACTTCTCTTATTTGATGTTGATGATCATTTCTCTCAGCGTAGGTGGACGTCAACAGGAGCTTTTCGCAATCTGAGAAAAAGTTGGTGATTTAAACGAAAAATGCCTTTGTGTTAATGATTGCCACCTTAATTCACGTATATATCCATGGAACACTCTTCTCTACTTCGCGATAACATGTACTTCGTCAGTCGTATCTGATGCGGACCCCACACCCAACAGCAATACACCAGAAGAGGGCGGACAAGTGTCTCGTATGTACTCCCTTTAGTGGACCTGTTGCACTTTCTGCTGATAATTCTCAGTCTTTGTTTTGCTTTACGCACAACGTTATCTACCTGATCGTTTTAGTTTAAATTATTCGTAACTGTAATACCTAAGTATTTAGTTGAATTTACAGCCTTTAGACTTGTGTGATTTATCGAATAAGCGAAATTTGGCGGACTGCCTTCAGTACTCATGTGGATGACTTCAAACGTTTCTTATTTAGAGTTAACTGCCTCTTTTCGCACGATACAGCTAACTTGTCTAAATCATTTTGCGAATTGGTTTTGAGCATCTGATGACTTCAAAAGGCTATAAATGACAGCATCCTATGCAAACAATCTAAGAGGGGTGCTCAGATGTCTCCTAAATCCTTTATGTAGATCAGCAATGGCAGAGGACCTATAATACTTCATTGAGAACGGCAGACATTACTTTTGTTGTACTCGATAACTTTCGTTCAGTTACTACGAGCTGTGACATTTCCGATAGTAACTCACTAATCCAGTGGCATAACTTAAGCGATACTTCATAGGCACACAACCTGATTAGAAGTCGCTTATGTGTAACAGTGTTGAAAGCCTTCTGGAAATTTAAAAATATGGAACCAATTTGATATCCCTTGTCTATAACACTCTTTACTATAAAGATCTAGTTGCGCTACAAAAGAACGATATTTTCTGAATCCGTGTTGGGTATTTCTCAAAAATTCGTAATCTTCGAGGTAATTTATAATGTTCTAACACAGTATATGTTCCAGAATACTACTCCAAATCGACGATACTGACATGGGTCCGTAATTCAGCGGATTATTCCTATTTCCTTTCTTGGGTACGGACGTGACTCTTGGTACTTTCCAGCCTTCAGGTACGGATCTTTTGATGAGCGAGCGGTCGTATGCGATTGCTAAGTATGGAGTTATTGTATCATAATAATCTAGAAGGAACCTAACTGCTATAAAATCTGAACCGGTGGACTTGCCCTTTATGAAACATTTTCGCTAAATCGCAGATATATACTTCTAAGTTACTCATGTTGGCAGTTGCTCTAGATTCGAATTCTGGAACCGTCGTGTGTCATCAGAGACATCACTATGTTATAGCGCAGTGAAAGTATTGACTGCGTCTTGCCACTGTACTTTACATTTGACCAGAATCTCTTTGGGTTTTTGCTACATTTCTAAACAGAGTTCCGTTGTGGAAACTGTTGAAAGCACATCACTTTAGATTCCCGCTAAATTTCTAGTTTCTTTAATACTCCGCCAACATTGGAGATTTTGCATTCTTTTAGATTTGCATCTTTTTCGTTGCTTCTGCTATACTATTCTGCCCCGTCTTCTCTAACATGAGGGATCAGTTGCATCGCTTGTTAGTTTATGTGGCACATATCTCTAAATCGTCGGCGATTCTATTTGTTTTAATCCAACCCAAATCTGGTGTACGCTTATATAGACAGGTCGGAACGAGTAAAGAGTGTCTCCTAGAAGGAAGACTGTCTGTTAGAAGGGCGTCAAGCGAATATTTATCTGCTTTTTTGAGCAGATTTAATTTGCGTTTATTTTTTGATGCGTTTGAAAGTTACGATATTCAGTTTCGCTCCAACTGTCCTGTGGTCACTAATGCCTGGTTAATTAAAGTGCATTTGTTGCACTCGTGATTATACTGTGCATGAATTAAGGGAAAAGAAAACAATTTATTCTGCTTATTTCTACTAACAAATAACTAACGGTATAATTTTTTAGGAAAACTGAATTTATTATCGCTATACGAAATCGTGTTATACGAAATGAATTGAGTATTAGTTCTGGAGCATCCTGCCGAAACCATTTCCAAATACTTAATATTTAGGGACTGATTCACATAATACGCATATAGTAGAATGAAGGCTTTCACGACCGGTTGACATGGCTGTTGATATACTTTCCGGGATGTGAGGTCGTGGTCCAAGAACTTTTCTGCTCCTTACGTTTCGTCCAGGACTGCGCTGGACTTCCTCAGAGGCGCTGCTCCGCTGAGTCTTGCCGACTGTCAGTCGGCAAGACTCAGCGGAGCAGCGCCTCTGAGGAAGTCCAGCGCAGTCCTGGACGAAACGTAAGGAGCAGAAAAGTTCTTGGACCACGACCTCACATCCCGGAAAGTATATCAACAGCCAATACGCATATACGTATCCGTTAACGTCCATCGTGTTTACCAATGTTTCTCTTTTTTGTAATAACTGTGCAACGAAAATAGCACTAAGACAAAAACATTTATGCATATTCTGAATGGGGTTAACATTAGTACAGGGAAAATTCATGTACGTGGGCATACATTTATTCAACAACTGCCAGAGTAATTAAATTTTGTTGTAGAATATGTTGTGGAGCTTAGGCCTAACGAAAATAAGTTTCTGTTGGACAGTTTCTACCACTCAACCGACTAGTTTACTCACAGTGGTAAGAGTTATTTAATAATCAATATTTACACTGTAATGCAATCAAATTTCGTATGCTGCATCATTTCATTGAACTGCAGTTAAATGAGACGTACATGTTTGACTTCTTTTCCCATTCCACACACTCCTCTGAGCGGGACCCAAGTTATATGACTAACTGTGTGCTATGCAGAATGCCGTAAATTACATGTATTAACAATGGAACTACACACTAACAAATCAAAAAAATTGAAGCTATTCCGTAACGAGGCACCGGAGAGCACGAGCCCTTGTACCAAAATACACGGAAAGCATCCCTGATAATCCCTCGAAACATCATTGATTGAGTTAAGGTTTCTCGGTGGTCCCGAAGCGACGGCAATCGAAGCACAGTACTATTGCTCCTGCGGACTGTTGTTTGGAAGCGTTTGTTTGACACGACTGACTCTATTTGTGACTCAGTAATCGTGTAATGAAACAGTACGACGCTTCGCTCTTTCGGGAAGTGCGCAACCGCGCACAAACCACATGAAATACGGCAAGAGCCGTTTTTCCGAGCGTATATCGAAAATAGCATTAAACGGACTGAGAGGCGGTGATAAACGCGCTTCCGAGATATCTGCGGTAACTTTCACGGCGACTGAAATCCGCTCAGTGGCCGTACTCTGGTGTGGGGATACCTGTTGCGGTCGGACACGGCAGAGTGGTATCTCCCAGGGAGAGAGGCGAGAGTGGAACTTTAAAACAAAATGTTATTTTCCAAGTTTGACTCCGGAGGAGGGAGATAGCGGCAGTGAAGGCAAAGTTCGCAAATCTGTACTCTAAGTGACGAACGAGAAGGATCGAGTTTCGTAGAACAAAACTGCCTTGCAGACTGGGCACGACATATACGGTAAGCGAAACTACATGAAGCCAGCGAAAGAAATAAAAAGAAAAGAAAAGAAGTTGATACCGTGCTACTCTGCTACCAAATATGACACACGTTATCCACCGTCTGCTGCAGTGTTCTTCCTCCTGCTCTGCATTTTAATATAACCGTAGGAATACCCTCGAAATGAATGAATGTCACCGTGTTACAGGAAGCAATTAGGTGACCGTAGTGACTTTTGAAAGACTTTCGTTACAGAATTAGTTTTCCGAGTAAAATACAGTTGTACATGGATGTGCTAGTTTGGTTTACTCCTTTATACAGGGTGTTACAAAAAGGTACGGCCAAACTTTCAGGAAACATTACTCACACACAAATAAAGAAAATATGTTATGTGGACATGTGTCCGGAAACGCTTAATTTCCATGTTAGAGCTCATTTTAGTTTCGTCAGTATGTACTGGACTTCCTCGATTCACCGCCAGTTGGCCCAATTGAAGGAAGGTAATGTTGACTTCGGTGCTTGTGTTGACATGCGACTCATTGCTCTAAGTACTAGCATCAAGCACATCAGTACGTAGCATCAACAGGTTAGTGTTCAACACGAACGTGGTTTTGCAGTCAATGCAACGTTTACAAATGCGGAGTTGGCAGATGCCCATTTGTTGTATGGATCAGCACGGGGCAATAGCCGTGTCGCGGTACGTTTGTATCGAGACAGATTTCCAGAACGAAGGTGTCCCGACTGGAAGACGTTCGAAGCAATTGATCGGAGTCTTAGGGAGCACGGAACATTCAAGTCTATGACTCGCGACTGGGGAATACCTAGAACGACGAAGACACCTGCAATGGACGTAGCAATTCTTCGTGCAGTTGACGATAACCCTAATGTCAGCGTCAGAGAAGTTGCTGCTGTACAAGGTAACGTTGACAACATCACTGTATGAAGAGTGCTACGGGAGAACCAGTTGTTTCCGTACCATGTACAGCGTGTGCAGGCACTATCAGCAGCTGATTGGGTTCCACGGGTACACTTCTGCGAATGGTTCACCCAACAATGTGTCAATCCTCATTTCAGGGCAAATGTTCTCTTTACGGATGAGGCTTCATTCCAATGTGATCAAATTGTAAATTTTCACAATCAACATGTGTGGGCTGACGAGAATCCGCACGCAATTGTGCAATCACGTCATCAACACAGATTTTCTGTGAACGTTTGGGCAGGCATTGTTGTTGATGTCTTGATTGGGCCCCATGTTCTTCCACCTACGCTCACTGGATTTCATACGGGATACTCTACCTGTGCTGTTAGAACATGTGCCTTTACAAGTTCGACACAACATGTGGTTCATGCACGATGGAGCTCCTGCACATTTCAGTCGAAGTGTTCGTACGCTTCTCAACAACAGATTCGGTGACCGATGGATTGGTAAAGGCGGACCAATTCCATGGCATCAACGCTCTCCTGACCTCAACCATCTTGACTTTCATTTATGGGGGCACTTGAAAGCTCTTGTCTACGCAACCCCAGTACCAAATGTAATGACTCTTGGTGCTCGTATTGTGGATGACTGTGATACAATACGCCATTCTCCAGGGCTGCATCAGCGCATCAGGGATTCAATGCGACGGAGGGTGGAGGCATGTATCCTCGCTAACGGAGGACATTTTGAACATTTCCTGTAACAAAGTGTTTGAAGTCACGCTGGTACGTTCTGTTGCTGTGTGTTTCCATTCCATGATTAATGCGATTTGAAGAGAAGTAATAAAATGAGCTCTGACTTGGGAAGTAAGCGTTTCCGGACACATGTCCACATAACATATTTTCTTTCTATGTGTGTGAGGAATGTTTCCTGACAGATTCGCCGTAACTTTTTGTAACACCCTATATATGAAGTGTTACAAAGATCAGTCGATGGTGCAGTAAAATTATTTACCAGGTAAGTATGATGTAAAAAAAGGTACTGCATGTGTGGAACTTTCGCCGGCCGCGGTGTCCGAGCGTTTCTAGGAGCTTCAGTCCGGAACAGCGCGACTGTTACGGTCGAAGGTTCGAATCCTGCCTCGGGCATAGATGTGTGTGATGTCCTTAGGTTAGTTAGGTTTAAGTAGTTCTAAGCTCTAGGGGACTGATGACCTCAGATGTAAGTCCCATAGTGACCAGACCCATCTGAACCAATTTGTGGAACCTTCGCTAGGAGTAAGAGAGTGTCCGATGGCCCTATCGGATGAGATTAAATAAATAAATATATCTGCAGTAGAGCTGTAGATAAAAAATCTAAACATAGATATTTCTTTCCAGAAATCTGGCGTGTATTGGCGACTTTTTGTGCCGATATATAGATGTCAAAACGGCAATATCGAGTGCCGATAGTTGTATTTTACATTATATTTTTTCCCAGTTTTCGGAAAATATTTGAACCTGAAATTGTAGTAGGACATAATTACTTTCACTGTGTGTAAGAGTCTTACTACCTTTTGAGATTTCTTCACCTTCAATCATTCTCTTTAACAGTGTGAAGCAAGTATATGTGCCACAAAAGAAGATCTCCGACTGCATTTGGTCTGTGTGTGTGTGGAAGTAGGGGGGGGGGGGCGGTTTGAATGTAACAACAAGATTTCCGGTGTGAAGAAACAGCACAGCAGTTTAGTTGAAAACAATCTTTCATGCAGCTAGTGTGCTGTGGTCTAGGGGTAGCGTCTTTGATTCATAATCAAAAACGTCTTCGGTCCCGGGTTCGATCCCCGCCACTGCCTAAATTTTGATAAATAATCAGTATTGGCGGCCGAAGACTTCCGGCATAAGAAGTCAGCTTCATTCTGCCAACGGCCTTGTCAAGGAGGGCGTAGGAGCGGATAGAGGTTCAGGGCACTCTCTTGTCCTAGGGGTGGGAAATTGCCCCTAAAGGTGGAAGAATCAGCAATGATCAACGCCATGAGGATGCAGAAGGCAATGGAAACCACTGCATTAAAGACACGTAACGTGTATCCACAGGACATGTGGCCTGTATTTGAAGAAGTGTCATGATGATCTTTCCATTGGCAAAAGATTCCGGAATAGTCCCCCATTCGGATCTCCGGGAGGGGACTGCCAAGGGGGAGGTTACCATGGGAAAAAGATTGAATAATCAACGAAAGGATAACGTTCTACGAGTCGGGGCGTGGAATGTCAGAAGCTTGAACGTGGTAAGGAAACTAGAAAATCTGAAAAGGGAAATGCGAAGGCTCAATCTAGATATAGTAGGGGTCAGTGAAGTGAAGTGGAAGGAAGACAAGGATTTCTGGTCAGATGAGTATCGGGTAATATCAACAGCAGCAGAAAATGGTATAACAGGTGTAGGATTCGTTATGAATAGGAAGGTAGGGCAGAGGGTGTGTAACTGTGAACAGTTCAGTGACCGGGTTGTTATAATCAGAATCGACAGCAGACCAACACCGACAACGATAGTTCAGGTATACATGCCGACGTCGCAAGCTGAAGATGAACAGATAGAGAAAGTGTATGAGGATATTGAAAGGGTAATGCAGTACGTAAAAGGGGACGAAAATCTAATAGTCATGGGCGACTGGAATGCAGTTGTAGGGGAAGGAGTAGAAGAAAAGGTTACAGGAGAATATGGGCTTGGGACAAGGAATGAAAGAGGAGAAAGACTAATTGAGTTCTGTAACAAGTTTCAGCTAGTAATAGCGAATACCCTGTTCAAGAATCACAAGAGGAGGAGGTATACATGGAAAAGGCCGGGAGATACGGGAAGATTTCAATTAGATTACATCATGCTCAGACAGAGATTCCGAAATCAGATACTGGATTGTAAGGCGTACCCAGGAGTAGATATAGACTCAGATCACAATATAGTAGTGATGAAGAGTAGGCTGAAGTTCAAGACATTAGTCAGGAAGAATCAATACGCAAAGAAGTGGGATACGGAAGTACTAAGGAATGACGAAATACGTTTGAAGTTCTCTAACGCTATAGATAAAGCAATAAGGAATAGTGCAGTAGGCAGTACAGTTGAAGAGGAATGGACATCTCTAAAAAGGGCCATCACTGAAGTTGGGAAGGAAAACATAGGTACAAAGAAGGTAGCTGTGAAGAAACCATGGGTAACAGAAGAAATACTTCAGTTGATGGATGAAAGGAGGAAGTACAAACATATTCCGGAAAAATCAGGATTACAGAAATACAAGTCGCAGAGGAATGAAATAAATAGGAAGTGCAGGGAAGCTAAGACGAAATGGCTGCAGGAAAATGTGAAGACATCGAGAAAGATATGATTGTCGGAAGGACAGACTCAGCATACAGGAAAGTCAAAACAACCTTTGGTGACATTAAAAAAAACAACGGTGGTAACATTAAGAGTGCAACGGGAATTCCACTGTTAAATGCTGAGGAGAGGGCAGATAGGTGGAAAGAATCCATTGAAAGCCTCTATGAGGGTGAAGATTTGTCTGATGTGATAGAAGAAGAAACAGGAGTCGATTTAGAAGAGATAGGGGATCCAGTATTAGAATCGGAATTTAAAAGAGCTTTGGAGGACTTACGGTCAAATAAGGCAGAAGAGATAGATAACATTCCATCAGAATTTCTAAAATCATTGGGTGAAGTGGCAACAAAACGACTATTCACGTTGGTGTGTAGAATATATGAGTCTGGCGATATACCATCTGACTTTCGGAAAAGCATCAGCCACACAATTCCGAAGACGGCAAGAGCTGACAAGTGCGAGAATTATCGCACAATCAGCTTAACAGCTCATGCATCGAAGCTGCTTACAAGAATAATATACAGAAGAATGGAAAAGAAAATAGAGAATGCGCTAGGTGACGATCAGTTTGGCTTTACAACAACTAAAGGGACGAGAGAGGCAATTCTGACGTTACGGCTAATAATGGAAGCAAGGCTAAAGAAAAATCAAGACACTTTCATAGGATTTGTCGACCTGGAAAAAGCGTTCGACAATATAAAATGGCGCAAGCTGTTCGAGATTCTGAAAAAAGTAGGGGTAAGCTATAGGGAGAGACGGGTCATATACAATATGTACAACAACCAAGAGGGAATAATAAGAGTGGACGATCAAGAACGAAGTGCTCGTATTAAGAAGGGTGTAAGACAAGGCTGTAGCCTTTCGCCCCTACTCTTCAATCTGTACTTCGAGGAAGCAATGATGGAAATAAAAGAAAGGTTCAGGAGTGGAATTAAAATACAAGGTGAAAGGATATAAATGATACGATTCGCTGGTGACATTGCTATCCTGAGTGAAAGTGAAGAAGAATTAAATGATCTGCTGAACGGAATGAACAGTCTAATGAGTACGCAGTATGGTTTGAGAGTAAATCGGAGAAAGACGAAGGTAATGAGAAGTAGTAGAAATGAGAACAGCGAGAAACTTAACATCAGGATTGATGGTCACGAAGTCAATGAAGTTAAGGAATTCTGCTACCTAGGCAGTAAAATAACCAATGACGGACGGAGCAAGGAGGACATCAAAAGCAGACTCGCTATGGCAAAAAAGGCATTTCTGGCCAAGAGAAGTCTACTAATATAAAATATCAGCCTTAATTTGAGGAAGAAATTTCTGAGGATGTACATCTGGAGTACAGCATTGTATGGTAGTGAAACATGGACTGTGGGAAAACCGTAACAGAAGAGAATCCAATTATTTGAGATGTGGTGCTATAGACGAATGTTGAAAATTAGGTGGACTGATAAGGTAAGGAATGAGGAGGTTCTACGCAGAATCGGAGAGGAAAGGAATATGTGGAAACCACTGATAACGAGAAGGGACAGGGTGATAGGACATCTGATAAGACATGAGGGAATGACTTCCATGGTACTAGAGGGAGCTGTAGAGGGCAAAAACTGTGGAGGAAGACAGAGATTGGAATACGTCAAGCAAGTAATTGAGGACGTAGGTTGCAAGTGCTACTCTGAGATGAAGAGGTTAGCACAGGAAAGGAATTCGTGGCGGGCTGCATCAAACCAGTCAGTAGACTGATGACCAAAAAAAAAAGTGTGCTGTTACTTCACTTCGATATTCTTCACGAAGAGTTGTTGAAAATGATGAGCAAAAATCTAAATGATAAGACTGGTCGTTGTTATGGCCGGAGACGCGTGAGGGGAAACGCAGAAGTAATCGGCGGTCGGCGCTACCAAGAGAAACTGCAACGTTTATCGTCACCACGAAATTTTGGTACTACTACTGCTAGGTCGTTAACGTTTGCTGAAATGAAAAAAAAAACAGGGATGTTGACAGGAAGTATTCCAGATAAATCCGCTATGTGACGAAACCGAACGATGGACCCATAAGACTCTTTTTATTGTACCATTTACATGCAAATACCATTGTTAGCAAAGTAGTTATCACCAACTGTGAACGTGCATTGTTTTACTTTCAATTCTTGCTCTGAATGGGATAGGCAGGCAGCTAGCTTGTTCATTTACAGAATCTCTAATAATAAGTCAATACTTAAATATACAGCTCTAAAGCTGTTCGTCATAGGCAGGTTCGTCGACACTTTTTTCCGCCCATATATAGCTATAACGATTCTTTCCTTTGATATATCGATAGCCGATAATATCACTCCTTAAATATCGATGTATCGGATACCCAATATTTTGATAATATCAACAGTCCTAAAGTGTTATTTTCCTGTAGTTAAGAGATATTGCTTGCTTCGATCCAAGACGGCACGTGATAAACAAGAAACTTCCTGGCAGATTAAAACTGTGTGCCGACCGAGACTCGAACTCGGGACCTTTGCCTTTCGCGGGCAAGTGCTCTACCAACTGAGCTACCGAAGCACGACTCAGGCCCGGTCTCACAGCTCTACTTCTGCCAGTATCTCGTCTCCTACCTTCCAAACTTTACAGAAGCTCTCCTGCGAACCTTGCAGAACTAGCACTCCTGAAAGAAAGGATATTGCGGAGACATGGCTTAGCCACGGCCTGTTGGTAGAGCACTTGCCGCGAAAGGCAAAGGTCCCGAGTTCTAGTCTCAGTCCGGCACACAGTTTTAATCTGCCAGGAAGTTTCATATCAGCGCACACTCCGCTGCAGAGTGAAAATCTCATTCTGGAGACGTGATAAACAAATTAGAATCTCCGTTGCAAAAACAAATTTGTTAACAGACATTTGACGGCAGCACACGAACGGTGGGCTGAAATATTACAGCTTTGCTTTTTGTAGACGCTGCTGTTATTGTACTAAATGCATCATTTCAAATTGTACGAGGAGGAAAATCAGCCTGATAGGTTTTGACGAACAATCACAGTATTAACCTTATGTGACTTTGCCAAACCAAGATCCGAAGATAGGTGGATTGAATCTGACAACTACATTATGTTGTACAGTACAAACACTGATTTACGGCAAGTGTCCACTCTAGTCTACCGCGCACAAGTCTCTGCATAACACTGCAACCTACATCCCCATTAACCTGGTTACTGAAATCAAGCCTTGGTATCCATCTGTACCATTAACCCCCGACACTTCCCTCCTTTACGAAGCTATATACTGCTTGATGCTTAAGAATGTGTCTCACTGTACAGTTTTAACCGTCCACACTACCCCCCACTGCGAAACGGACTACTATTTGATACCACGGGATGTGCCCTGTAATACTGCTGGTAGCGGTAGTTTAATTCATCCATAGATCACATTTAAGAGGAGGTTGGACATGTCATGGTATTATACTTTATGAACAATAAAAATAACGTGATCTATATCTACAGGTATTTGTACGTTGATCAGGTGGAACATTACGACTACCTACCTAATACACGGTATGTCCACCTCTGGCACGGATAACAGCGGCGACTCTTAGTCGCATGGAAGCAACGAGGCCTTGCTAGGTCACTGGAGGGAGTTGGACCACATCTGCACACCAAGTCACCTAATTCCCATAAATTTCGGAGAGGTGGGCGATGAGGTCTGGCACTACGTTCAATCACATCCAAGATGTTTTCATAAAATTCTCCACTGTGTTCCTCGAATCACACTTCTGGCCTTGTGACAAGGTGCATTATGATGTTGAAAAATGCCACTGCCGTCTGGAAACATGATCGTCTTGAAGCGGTGTACGTGATCTGAAACCAGTGTACGATACCCCTTGGCAGCCATGGTGACTTGCACGAGCTCTAATGGACCAACGGATACCCACGTGAAAGTTCCCTAAAGCATAATGGAGCCGACGCCAGCTTGTCCCCTGGACAACCGATCGGCGCCCTCCCATCTGCATGTCGAACAAGGCGTCGGCATTTATCAGACCATGCAACGCTCTGCCACTGCGCCGACGTCCAGTGCCGATGGTCACGTGACCATTTCGGTCATAGTTGCCGACGTCGTGGTGTTGACATTGGCACATGCATTGGTCGTCGACTGCGGAGGCCCATCGTTCGGTGTGTGTCGGTGGTTGTGAGTTCAGGCACATTTGTGCCCTGCTCAGCATCAAAGTTTGATGTTAGTTCCTCCACAGTACGCCGTCTGTCCTGTTTTACCTGTCTGCCCAGCCTACGACGTCCTTCACCTCCAATGAGAGATAGCCGCCCGACCCTAGGTGGTTTTACCTTGGTTTCGTTACGTGTTGAAGACAGTTACCGCAGCACTCCCCAACACGCGATAAGTCTTGTAGTGTCCGGAATGATCGCGTTCAGCTTTCGAGTCATCAAAATCTGCCCTCGGTCCAACTCAGACAGATCGCTCGCCTTCCCAATTTTACACACGGCCAGTACGCTCAGTAATACTACATTCACCTTGCGTGTGTCTGACTAGTAGTCATTTTTCGCCATGTGACGCTGCTATAGCTTGGACGGATTTACATCGATAGTAGGTCAGTGGTCATAATATCCGGGCTGATAAGTGAATAGTCACTTGTTTGGTGTGAAAAGGATCCCGGCCTTTTCTGGAGTAATTTAGTGAAACCATGGAAAAACTGATTCAGAATGGCCTGATAAAATCTGGAACCTACGCCCTCACGAACAGAAGACACTCTGCTCAAAACAGAATTACCTCATTCGGCTGAACCCTAGCATACAATTTACCACTCTATACACATAGAATGTGTTCGGAAATTTCCGTTACAAGCTTTTAGCACCTGTAGAGGGCAGTGACTACATACTATTTTGTACATGAACTCATGTCCGAAAACGTACTGCTTCCATGCTACAGCCGTTTGCAAACATGTTGGTTTGTTAAGTATGCCACATGATAGCCATGAAGCGGGTGGCTGCGTCGGACCGTCTGATGTCCTTTGACGTCTGTTCTGTCTCTGTGACCTTTTTAGAGCTTCATTCACGTGTCTCTGAGTGTTATAGCAACATGGTTGAGTACTCGTTTGCAGAATACACCGACGGGATCCTTCAGAATGTCGAAGCTCATGGTAACAGAAGAGCTGCTCGTCGCCTTCATCATCATCGTTGTCCAAAAGGTCCAACTCCATCGCATACCCTCTCTTCCGCAGTTATGCAGTGGCTTCGAGAAAATGTACCTCTACCATCGGCAGGTGTAACACAGTGATCCAAGGAGACGCCACAAACCCCGAATTGACAGAGGTTTTAGTGCATCGAGTTGAAGAGAACTTGTCAATGAGTACAGGAGCAATTTATTTGGCTACTAATGAGTGGAAACATAAAACAAGTAATGTACTGGGTCACCCCTAATGCGTTACTTATAAAAATTGACCCATTACCAACACAGTTTCTAATGGTTGTAGCACGGAAACGGTACATTTCCGGACATGGGTTCCAGTTCAAAATAATATCTGGTCACTCCCCTTGGGGTCATTCTCACGAAAAGGGAACTCTTGAGAAAAAAATTTGGAAAAGTAAAATATGTTAAAAATGTTTATTTTAAAAAAAATGGAGAATAACACTTATGTTACGAAACTGCGTAATTTTCACAGTTCAATAAAGAATATTATGACAGAAAAAATTGTAACCATTTTCCTCGTCCATAGAAGTGACAGTATAGTTCCACGGACATGAAACTTAGGTCTACAGTCATGACTATAAACTAGATAATTGCTTGTACTTTTCTCGGTAAATAAAAGTGAGTTTGAATTAAAGTTGCCAACTTATTAGTCAATATATAACTATAACTGTGTTTTGATTTATGCAATATTAAATCAATTGTTTTTTTCCATTCCATTTATAATCAACATAATTTGTTGTACATTATATAGAATAGATTAACATTTGTTTAGATAAATTGTTTCCACTTAAATTTACTTTTAATATAAAAATTTCTTCCAATAATTATAGATTTTAGACCCAAATAATAAAGTAAACCTTATAGAAGTTACAAAATCTTAAAATCTTAAAATTAATTGGAAGAGGAAACATTATTCTAAATTGTGCTTGTCAGTATTTACTAATAATAACAGGCAATTCTAATTTTGTAATTGTGCCTGCTATATCAACAGGATAAGAACCATCAGATTCTGGCACAAAATGATTGTTGTTTAAACTACGAACTTGCATAACTCTATACTTGCTATCAATAAATTTGAAATCAGTCATAGCTGCATATTGTTTTATCTTCATTTTGCCAGCCAAATTAACAATTTCGTTAAACTGGTGTTCCCGGGAACATGTGTTATGCCGTGGAGAGCCCTCATCGGTGTCAGAATAAACGTCGCTGTAGCCAAGTTTCTTTCTTGTTTGAGGATCTGAGATTTTCTGCAGTTCCTTTCTATACGGCACGTAACCTACAGTGGTACTGAAGACTTGCGAAAATCACTCAAGTGCACATTTGCTTCCATATTCTCCCGTGTAAAGGTTGCTTAAGCGTCCACTGCTCCCCCCCCCCCCCCCCAAGGTATGTGATGTATGAAGATGGCTCAATGGCGTCGTTCGTTGTTTCCTCAGGGTGGATGGGTCCACGATTAATCACTCACATGGGGCCATGTAGCAATATACGTCTGAGTTTACGTGTTTATCAGAGAGACGAGTCCGTCATGATTTGAGCCGGTACGAATGTGAGGCGCCTCTGATCACTATTGTAATTCAAGGGCTGTGCAGTACTGGGACAATATCCTCCATTTGCTGTACAGCTCTACAGTGATCATTTCGGCGATGGGTTCATCGCACAAGATGATAATGCGTAAGCACACCACACATCATCCAGCTCGTGAAAACCTCCCTCAGAGAGACAGGAAACAACCTAATTGAATACGCTGCGGTATCTGCTGAAATGAAAGCGAGTGAGCACACATGGTAATGGTCGACATTGGCAAAGGCGTGTGGCATGATCTCCTCGCACACTGGAGACGTTAAGAGAGCCTTGATCGAGGAGCAGGAAAGTCATCAGTAGCAACGTGTCGATCATATCGTTGACGGCTAACCAGAAAGGAGATAAGAATAATACAACACACAGAGTAGATGAACATTCAGATGCTGATTTGACACCTTTGCAAATAAATGCACTTGCAAGATCCTCTCGCTTCTAAACTGATACTGTTATTACTCAGCTTAGCCGCGAGTCCGTAGAGGGTGGTATATGTGACGTACAGTATAACTGGTCAGTATTTCCACCCGAAATTTGCGAGTGTAAGTCGGACCTTCCTTGATCCGCCTTGGTGGGTCGTGTCGTCGGATTTCCTCCTACCTGTGCGCACTGCAGCTCTCGTAAATTTCGTCCCGTGTAGATTCTTCATTGGCGCATTGGATGTCTCTGTAGGTGGAAGATAATTATTTGAAATTGCTGTCGATCAACTTTGGGGTATCTATTTACTCGAAATTGACGTTCAGAATGCCGCAATATCACTTTTATTCCTATTAGATCAATAATGAAACACTGATGTCACAAACTACTCGTAACTGAGAGCATGGCTACCGTCGAACAAGACAGGAAGAGCTCTTAACGCTGACTTCTGACTTTGGCGCGCAGTATGTATCTCTTTCTAGTTTCGTCACTGTTTGTGGATTTCTGATCAAGTTCGTACTTACTAAGTTACGCATTTGTTAACGAACGGGTGTGAATTTTAACGAGGCAAAATTATGATAAATAGTTTTAAACATCCAGAGGCTCCTCCTAGTATTCATGTTGTCATAAATGACTTTAATTATTAAATATAAATAAACAAAATCGGTGACTTTGGCGCCAAGATGGCGGCACTTCCCGTCATGTATATTTCCCAGGCTGACGCTTGTTGCTACCTTCTAGCGGCAAGCCTTACCCCACTACGCGCGACATATAGTCGCTTCCTCACCTAAACAGCCAGCGTAGGAAATGCTCTCCGACTCATGGCCGGCTACGGACTACAGCACTTCCTAACTATCGTGAATACATCAATAAGAGACAATAATTTATTAAAACTGGTAAAAATTTCTTTCTCACGTAAGAGGCATCTTACACTCTTCTGAAGAGATTGACTTTACTTTGGTCACGGATTACATTTTGTTTTTCTCAATAAAGTTAGTTCTTATTTTCATGAGACTGTCTTCGATTCCCAGCTTCCCTTTAATCTTGACCTACACAGGTAGTGCAAAACACACACACACTCATATGCACACACAAATACAGCTATGAACAGGGTGGAATCGTCAGGCTAATTTGCTCTGATGTTTCGGCCAATATTGGTAATTTCGTTTTTGCAGTATGTAGCTTAAGTCAGGCCAAACAAATATTCTCATCACGTCTTCCATGCGACACCCAGTTCCCACGACAAAAAAGTCGGTTTGCTTCCCCTTAAACAAAATATAATAAAAAATGAATTTTAAAGCGGAATTTGACGTGCCCATTTGATAGAGAGACCCCAAAAAAGTCTTGTGCGCAAATACGTGTGCCGATATGTATTAACAGGGACACTAAAAAACAAAGAATAGCCAGTACTACAGCAACGACTGATCAGCGCTGCTCCATGGCAATCGCATACAGCGGGGAATAGGGCGATGCTGGAGCTGCCGGAGTAATGGTTATTCTTCTTGTTTTACTGTCCCTGTTAATATATATGGACAAAACGAATAATATACCCTACTAAGTTTGGAGCTCTCTACCGAATGGGCACGTAAGTTTACGCTTTAAAAATTATCTCATTTGTATTAGAAAATAATCTTGTAAACCCACACTTTTCGTCAATAGTTGGCGTCGCGTGAAAGACGTGCTGAGCAGTATTTGTTTGGACTGACTCCAGTGCTAGACATTGCAAAAACGAAATTCCAAATATCTGTCGAAACACCAGAGAACATTCGCCTGACGACTGTTACGATGGATACCAGGTATATGTATAAGGAATTGTATGTACAGAATGGATTGTGTTAAAAATTCTTAAATAAACCAAGGACGAAGGCAAGTGTGCCTACGATCTGTAATAGACAGGGTGAGTCACCTAACGTTACCGCTGGATATATTTCGTAAACCACATCAAATACTGACGAACCGATTCCACAGACCGAACGTGAGGAGAGGGGCTAGTGTAATTGTTTAATACAAACCATACTAAAATGCACGGAAGTATGTTTTTTAACACAAACCTACGTTTTTTTAATGGAACCACGTTAGTGTTGTTAGCACATCTGAACATATAAACAAATACGTAGTCAGTGCCGTTGGTTGCATTGTAAAATGTTAATTACATCCGGAGATATTGTAACCTGAAGTTGACGCCTGAGTACCACTCCTCCGCTGTTCGATCGTGTGTATCGAAGAGCACCGAATTACGTAGGGATCCAAAGGGAACGGTGATGGACCTTAGGTACAGAAGAGACTGGAACAGCACATTACGTCCACATGGTAACACCTTTTTATTGGTCTTTTTCACTGACGCACATGTACATTACCATGACGTGGAGGACGCATAAATTGGCCAGCCCGTTCTCCTGATCTTACACCTCTGGACTTCTTTCTGTGGCGTACGTTAAAGGAGAATGTGTACCGTGATGTGCCTACAACCCCAGAGGATATGAAACAACGTATTCTGGCAGCCTGCGGCGACATTACACCAGATGTACTACGGCGTGTACGACATTCATTACGCCAGAGATTGCAATTGTGTGCAGCAAATGAGGGCCACCACATTGAACATCTATTGGCCTGACATGTCGGGACACACTCTATTCCACTCCGTAATTGAAAACGGCAACCACGTGTGTACGTGTACCTCACCCCTCATGGTAATGTACATGTGCGTCAGTGAAAAAGACCAATAAAAAGGTGTTAGCATGTGGACGTAATGTGCTGTTCCAGTCTCTTCTGTACCTAAGGTCCATCACCGTTCCCTTTTGATCCCTACGTAATTCGGTGCTCTCCGATACACACGATCGAACAGCGGAGGAGTGGTACTCAAGCGTCAACTTTAGGTTACAATATCTGCGGATGTAATTAGCATTTTACAATGCAACAAACGGCACTGATTGCGTATTTGTTTATATGTTCAGATGTGCTAACAAAACTAGCGTGGTTACATTTAAAAAAACGTAGGTTTGTGTTGAAAAACATACTTCCGTGCATTTTTTTATGGTTTGTATTAACCAATTACACTAGCCCCTCTCCTCACGTTCGGTAGGTGGAATCGATCCGTCCGTATTTGATGTGGTTTACGAAATATATCGATCGGTAATGTTAGGTGACTCACCCTGTATATCATAAACTATCAAATCATTTAATTAATAAATTACGTCACGCTAGATGGAGTACTATCTGACGATGATTAAGCAATTCCAGTTGGCATAAAATATACTCTACAGTCTGTTTGTGAAAGTTACATCTCAGGAAATATAATTTAAATAGCTCAACATCGAAAACTATACTGGAAGCGTTTAGAGAACGTGAATATTTAAGGGCCAAATCATTCACTAACAACTAAATGATACAGTAATTTAAAAAATTACTTCAGTTTGTTAGCGATGTAACGTATGTATCAAATGTTGGTTTCAATGTAAAGCTGAAGAAAAGACAGTGTTTGCGTGACACAGTCAAACCGCATGCTAAACGTAGTGTAGAGATACATTTCCACACCTAATGTGTACTGTGTGATTTCATGAGGAAGTTAAAATCTTTCAGAGATGAGGGAGAAAGATACATGCATCAGTTTGAGGTTATAGACCCTGGTCCTAAAATGAGCGAGTCGAAAGTTACGAGCGAAAATCGTTCTTATATCTCTGACAGTGGAGTATTTGTACCAGCACTGTTGCTGCTAAGATTTTAGGATGGTAGCATGGATCAAAACAAGAAAGAAATGAACAGTAAACACGAACTCAGAAATGCGTACCTTACGGGGTATGAGCACTTGTCCATCTTCGCTACTGTGGAACACTGCTTTTCTACCGACAAAACGCCATAGCTTTTATGGTCCACATTTACTAGATTAGCTTTGTTGTTTCTGTTCATACTAGCACCTTTGAAACTTGCATACCCTGTAATCTTACCAACAACAGTACCGGTACATGTATTCCACCGTCACAGGTATCAGAACAATTTCCGCTAATCACTTTCGACTCGGCTCTTTCCGGATCAGCGTACCTTACCTCAGATTGATACATATGCCTTTCTTCATCATCCCTTAAACTTAATAACACTATCACGAAATCACCCTGTATAACGTAACGAGAGTGCCAATGTTATGCGTGAAAATGTTGGATCCTTGCTTAATAACATATCCAGAAAGTAGAAACTGCGGAGAAGCCGATCTCTGAAAGCGTCACTTCGTACGAAGAGACGAAGTAATAAGAATAGGACCTGAATGAATAAATAAAATGAGAAGAGTATCAGCGGGAACATAAGAAATCAGAACGCCAAAGTGTAAACCAAAACAAGGAAGAAGTAAGACAAGTCAACTAAAGAATAGATTAACAGAACTAAATACATGATAGCAGAGATAACCGCGCATGGTGTAGTCATTGGCGACGATGATATCTATTATATGAATTATTAATTAGCATGAGCCCGCATCTCGTGGTCATGCGGTAGCGTTCTCGCTTCCCACGCCCGGGTTCCCGGGTTCGATTCCCGGCGGGGTCAGGGATTTTCTCTGCCTCGTGATGGCTGGGTGTTGTGTGCTGTCCTTAGGTTAGTTAGGTTTAAGTAGTACTAAGTTCTAGGGGACTGATGACCATAGATGTTAAGTCCCATAGTGCTCAGAGCCATTTGAACCATTAATTAGCATGAACAGAAAAACATGTAACGGATGGGCTGGAGAACTCTAGTTAAGGTACAAGGGATAGTTAACAAACCTAATCGCGTGCTACAAAAAGCTAATACGAACATTAACGCCGTGCAACAATAAGAATGTAGGACATCATCCACAACGTCATACGACGATATGGTAATATTATGTGTTCAAATTCAGTTACATCATCAAAGAAATTCATGCTGACACTGTACATTTTTACAATCCATGCAGGTCTCTCACAGGGAATGCTAATACATGTAACAGGAAACAATGATCAACCTTACCATTTCTCTAGGTCGCAATAGTGCCAAACACTAACCAAAAATAAGAACTTTTATCAAAACACGTTGGGAACTTTACATATTAAATAGGGCAACTTTTATATATGTATATCAAACGCTACGATACTTCAAAATCAAAATATTACGGTCATTAAAACATTAAATTTCGCGTCATACCTTCAGATGTTGCGTCACGTTTCATCAGTAGGTGCTGCTCAGACTTCACTAAGGGAAACCCTTGAGGAAGCAGTCTTCATGTCACTGATTAACTATCCTCAGTTGGCTTCATTACCTCTCTTCTTTGTCACTGGGTCGCCCGACGGTTGGCGTAAAGCTTCTCGTGCGTCTTGTTGGATTTCTGCTTTTTTTCTCTTTGTTCTTGATATCTCTTTTTGTTGGCGTCAATTAACGTGCTCGTCACAAGCAGAGAGGTCCACGGAATTCGTTCTTCGTCATATTCGCTGGATTCTCACCCCATTTGGAGCTCCTACTGCGGCCTTAATTCGTATCGCCTTTGGCAGAATTTAAGGCTGAAATGCCTTTCGGCTTGTCAAGTAGCAAACGTCAGTTTGCAGGAACTTTTCTTTACCTCACTGCTGAGAAGTTAGCTTCCCCAAACTTACTTACATGTACTGTACTCGTCTTCAGATCGTGACGTCTGATTCCCAGCTGCAGACCAAACAGACATCCTTGAAAATAACCGTATGTGGAAGCAAATAAGTTAGCCGCACTGCTTCCTGAAGTCTCGCAGGTTGTAGCCGAGCATCTACGAAATGATTTATTGCTCATCAAATCTTTCTGTTGTGAATCTCTCGCAGTGACTGATGCCAGTCTGTTGCTAGGACACGGACTGATCTGTGTTGGGCGCTGTTCCTTTGTTTGCCTTCTCCCAGTTACAAGTCACGTACTGTTTTTCACACCATTAGTCAAATCGACAACATGTAAGTAACTCATGCGCCAGGCAACTACCTCTGTTCTCTTCTTCGTTTTTCGCATGAATGCCTTCTGTTACTGTTCGTGAAATATGCAGTATTTCGAAATGATACCTAGAGATTCCTTACAATTTGTTTTCTTTCCTTTTAAGTTTAACTGCCCCTTTTTGACGTGTTTCGAATTATATGGCTTTTGCAACATGCAATTGACGATTCGTATTAATTTGTTATTCTATGGAGGTTTACACATCTTTCAACTGGTATGGAAAACTTGGCGTTTTTCGATTTATAAATGTTACTTGAAGCTCGTGACGAACATTTTTCTTCGTCACTGTATTTTCTATCCTCCACTGTGCAATCATGAAAAATTTATAGGGTGAGTTCCTATCCTTATCTGGTCCCCCGAGACACCAACAGCACTGTCTAGCCTTCTTGTGGAGTTGCTTATACCAGAAGGCGTAAAGTGGCATTATTGCCTCGAAAATGGGACTTTTAGTACTACGAACTGTTTTACTAAGATCTCTCTTCACCTATTGCTAGCTCAGAAACTCTAAAAATTATCATTTCGCGCTTCCTGATTTCAAAATACATCTCATTACGATTAATGTGTGTACAAATTTTCACTTCTGTGATTCCATCACTGAGGATGAATAAATAGCACCTCCGAATGAGGTTAGTGTTTAGTTAGTTGCGCTAAGTGTAGATAAATGAAGTGATCACAGATGAGTCACAGTGTTATAGTGCTTCAGTCGCAGAAGTACTCACATACTCCTTATAGAGATATCGTCTCGTAATATCTTACAGTAAATGAAGTAGAACTATTTACGCACATTTTGAATTTTCATGAGGGCTAGGGATGTCTCTATAGCACATTCTGTACTATCTATTTCTATTTCTTTCTTTCTCTAGAATACTGAATGTACAAAAATAATCTGCAATTACTATGTCACAACAATATCCTTATCTCGCGAAATGAGTTCACTTCAACGGTGAAAACAAATACAGTAGCACTAATGATAAGTTCTGACGATATTCGGACAAAATTGGTTATAAATTAAAGCATCTTTTTTTGTTTGATGTTGAGCTATATCACATTCAAAACATCTTTCTAAAACACCATACATGTTAAAATATAGTGGAGTGGACAAAAATACGGAAACGGCAAAAGCACAACAAAATACCGTGCCTAATACGGTATTGGAAAACAGTTAGCATTGAAAACAGATTCCGCTAGCCTCGGACTGGATAAATACAATTCATGCACTATTTTCAAAGGAATCTTACACCATACTTTCTTAAAAATATTGAAAGGTTCAGGTAATGGTGATGGAAAATGGTTCAAATGGCTATGAGCACTATGGGACTTAACATCTTAGGTCATCAGTCGCCTAGAACTCAGAACTACTTAAACCTAACTAACCTAAGGACATCACACACATCCATGACCGAGGCAGGATACGAACCTGCTGTCGTAGCAGTCGCTCGGTTTCGGACAGAAGCGCCTAGAACCGCTCGGCCACCGCAGCCGGTGATGGTGGTGGAGGCGGATAGCAATGGCGGCTGTGGTGCCAGGGGAGAAGCGACAAATCATCCTCGTACTCTTGAAACCAGTGCTGGACGATGCGATATGTGTGATTAGGGGTAACAAATACGGTAGCATGGGATTCAGCAGGTCAACTAAAGCGTTCACATTACCCTTG
Organism: Schistocerca cancellata; assembly: GCF_023864275.1. Classification (NCBI taxonomy): domain Eukaryota; kingdom Metazoa; phylum Arthropoda; class Insecta; order Orthoptera; family Acrididae; genus Schistocerca; species Schistocerca cancellata. Next base: position 147,798,161 of record NC_064633.1, read on the forward strand.
GCAGTAATACGAACTTGCAGAGTAACCTTAGGACCCACGGAAAACCACGATAAGGCTGCCCAAATGAGCTCCAAATTCCCGCAGTTACTAATTCGTAGGACGTAAACTCGGCACTTCCGTTCGCTTTGTGAATTAGCGCACGATGTTTTACCATATTCCCTGTAAGTGGTATAGAACTTCGGTATGGTGTCTCTTGAAATGCTGAATGGTTACGGAAGTACCTATCATATGACCGCTTACAATTTCCCCAGGTTACGGTTCACTCAAATCCGGCATTATGATCTCACAACTACACATAACACCACTCTCACCATGACTGACATTTGAAAGTTGCTGGTGAGATTGCACAGGCTGGTGCAACCTACAGGTCGCGCGGGATTAGCCGAGCGGCCTTAGGCGCTGCAGTCATGGACTGTGCGACTGGACTCGACGGAAGTTCGAGTCCTCCCTCGGGCATGGGTGTGTGTGTTTGTCCTTAGGATAATTTAGGTTAAGTAGTGTGTAAGCTTAGGGACTGATGGCCTTAGCAGTTAAGTCCCATAAGATTTCACACACATTTGAACATTTTTTGCTACCTACAAGCTAGGCTATCATCTGCGCATATGTTCAAGCATCTATGTCTTGTGGTATATCCAGATGTTTCTCCAAAACCTGTATATGTACGTAGCCAGGAATAGTGATGTGAGCATTGGCCCAACGTACCCCAACGTCACAGAAACGAATGGCATCCAGTGAAATGTTCGACCAGGAAAGGTTTTACGTTAGACAAAGGACAACACCCAGCTGCGTTCTCACTCATTGTCACTACGCAAGAGACGACTGTAGGCAGGGCGTAAATAGAGTTGGTTCTGTGTCAGGAGACACTCTCCCAGGTTTCTCCTTGCCAGTTTTCCTAGGTAGGATGGTAGTCACCTGTGGACGCCGATAGGCGCAGTGAAAAAATATTCAAAATTACTTTCCATAAAAGTATAGGTAGCGTCTTGAGGCGTGGTTGGCCTTGTCTGCCACACCCGCTGAGGTAATCGCGTCGTAAGCGGCCCTCAGCTTACTCAAGGCAGCTGACAACGCACACTTCGTTCCAGCCGGCTGCTGCACTGACGGTTCGCCGATTGCTCTGGCCACGGCTCCCAGTATATCGCGACGCCGAGGCAGCGAGTAACGGTGGTGCGTGTACAGAACTTACACACGCCGACTAGGGAGTTGCTGTGTCGCCTCCGTCTCGCTACCCTCCTTCGTCATCCGTCGTATCGCGATGACGGTTGCCGTGTAGCCCTGAAGTTCGACGATACTGGCCTGCCGTCCAGGTAGGCCCTATTCAGTCCACCACCATGTCAGGGACGCTGGTGTCCTGATCCCGGTTGGACGGAAAGACCTCAAGGTCCTCCCATCTTGGACATAGGCAGACTGCGGCGTAGAACTCTGCGACTGCTGATTACGGCGAGATAGCCATCTCTCTCAATAGTGGCTGGGTTTATCCGTAGCGTGCAGGAAATCTACAACAGACTCGCACCAGACGTCACTTCGCTGCAATCAGGGAAACGAGTGCAGACATCATGTACGCCATCGATCCGTCTGACCAACTGACAATAAACTACTAGGAAGATACATTGAGCGAAGGGAATAGTGCTTTGAACACGGCTTTAAGACGGACATCAATTTAAATAAAGGTAGTGTATTGCGGTAAGGACGGTTAAGTCTGGTGATTCTGCGAAAATTACACCAGGGAACGTTAGGCTGCAAGTTGTAATCGAATTTTGCTAATTATTAAGGAAAAACACTTATGACAACGAAAGTAAAGGTATATGGAAACTAGATTGGTAACAGAAAATGAAGCGTTTCTCAAAAAGAGAATACTTTTGACACCTAATATAGGTATTCCCAATGTTATTTTACAGAGAATATCGTAACGGGAACTTGAGCTTAAATGCGATAAGCGGGTAGGCTTCAGTACCTGAACTCAGAGCAAGTGTACAGCCTGCTGTGTGCAGCTGCCTCATACTACTCTTCGGCTGCAACAAGATTCATCTGATTTGATAAGAGTCGTACAATAGTAGATACTGAACAACAGTTTGGTGCCGTGTTCCTCGAGTTTCGGAAGGCGTTCAATAGTGTTCCACCCTGCCAACTAATGAATTAAATACTAGCTTACGGAATATCAGATCAGCTCTAAGATTAGAATAAAAAGTTTCTAGAAACCAGAACACCTAGTGTCATTTTCAACGCAGGGTAATCTTCAAACATAAAAGTATCGTAAGGCGAGCCCCGAGGGAGAGTTATGCCAGAGTTATTTCTTACAGTGCATAGGCTATGCCTGAAGTGAACGTAGAAAAAGAGGGGACTTAAGAGTAGTCATAACAAGCATATTTCACGTAGCAACCCCTCTCCTCATCCCTTAGCAAACGGCACTAGGCATAGTTGAACAGCGCCAAGAGGGTAGGCACACAACATACCATCCAAGCCGTCATGGTAGAGCTTCTGCGGGGCAATGTGTTCGATGTATTTATGGCATCAAAGTAACTGAGAAATCAAGGTGAAATTTTATAACCTTTATTTGGAAACAGTTACAGAAAATGCTCTAAATTAGGTCCTCCTGCTTGAATGCACGCCGTGCAACGACGCTGAACTGACGCACTATTTAAACACTCCTGGAAAAGTGGAAATTGCCTATGAGGCTGCCATAATCCGCGCTATCAGCTTTTCATCTGTCTCAATGGGTGTTTCATAGACAACAGACTTCAGGTGGATTCAGAAGAAAAACTCAATGGGCGTCATTTCGGAGGAATGTCCAGGCCATGCCACCGGCCCACCACGCCCTATCCAATCCTCACGAAAGGTTTCATCCAAATGTATTCGCATTGCATGTGCGAAGTGTGAAGGTGCAGTATCGCGTTGGTACCACTTGCGCTGTCACACGTTTAGTGGAACATGTTACAATAACTCCGGTGGAGTTTCTCGTAAAAATATTAATTATTTGTTTGCTTTCAGTGTCGAGGGTAATATGTATGGATCGACCAGATTATCGCCCACAAAGCTGGCCCAAATGTTGACACCGAAGCTATCTTTGTAACCACGAACAAAGGCAGCGTCCGTATTTTCCTGTGCCCAGACATGTTGATTGTGGATGTTGAACATACCCTCTCGTGTAAGGATTCCTGATACGTAAATGTACACGGTTCAGAAAGGCCGATCGAATGGCATACGTTTCCAAAAAGCACTAGCAGAATTCAATTCGATGTGGAAAATCGTCTCGGTTAAGGGCGTGAAACTTCTGAAGGCGGTAGGTGTGCAAAACATCTTCGTGCCGCACACACCTCAAATTGTGGAATCGCAGTCAGCCATTTCTCCTTGCTACACATCGTGAGATTGTTGAGGGTGTATTTTGCAGCAGTGCTAACGCGTCCTCCTAAAGCTCTGGTGTGCTCACTGTGCTGTCCTTGAGACCGCGTCCATCAGTCCATTGCACCTGTAACGCAAAATAAATACACCGAGCTTCGAAGTAGGCCTTAAATTACAAGAACATACCAATGGAAAACGTATCTCAAGTTAACCTGACTCTGTTAGAGCCCTGTGTGCGGCAGTAAATGTGCATGGATGTGGCACTCGACAATTCGGAAACCGCCGAACTTACGAACGTTGGGCAGCGTGAGTTTTTCCATCCGCCGCCCGTAACCACAGTGCATTGTCTGCCATTCCCTCACAAGAATAGAACTCCATATCCTGTCCAGTCTACACAGTAACAAACACAAGAGTGTCACCCTTTTATGACAAACTGACAGAGGGAGAACTAGACTCCGCAGTGTGTACAACACCTATCAGTCATTTGCACAGCCAAACGCAAAGATTTCGCCTCCCAGTAAGAGACGGGAACTGGTAGCGTTCTCCCGCATGGAATATCCGCAACTATGTCGACTGCAGCATTTTCAAATAAAGGTCATAAAACTTCTACCCGACGGCTCCTTTATGTCACAAATATATTGAATTCGGTGCCCTGAAGACCTGCTATCATGAAGGCTCGGTGGCGCGCGACGCTTTTCAACGATGCAGAGCGCCTTACGCTAGGCGATGCTGATATGGGCATCTATGTGAAACATGCTTGGTATGATCCACTCTACCAGCCTCTCATTTTCTAAAAATAATTTTAGACACACCCTGTATACAAATGTACTACTGGATAACATTTGAAGCTCCACAACGCTTTTCGCGGATGATGCTGTTGCTCTGAGAGAATTTGTAACGCAACAAATTTGTAGCTAAGTGCAACAATAGCAGCAGGGGATCGATTCTTGGTGCATAGATTGGCAACTGACCCCCAGCATATAAAATGTGACGTATTATGAATATCGGACCAGGTTTGTGATTGGATTCAGGATTTCCTAGAAGAAAGAACACAACATGTCATTCTTAACGGTTCAAAATCTGCAGATGTAGAGGTAATTTCGGGAGTACCGCAAGGAAGCGTGATAGGACCTTTATTGTTTACAATATACATAAATGACTTAGTTGACAACATCGGTAGCTCCGTGAGGCTATTTGCAGATGACACGGTTGTCTACAAGAAAGTAGCAACATCAGAAGACTCGTACGTACTCCAGGAAGACCTGCAGAGGATTAATGCATGGTGCGACAGCTGGCAGCTTTCCCTAAACGTAGATAAATGTAATATAATGCGCATACATAGGGGCAGAAATCCATTCCAGTACGATTATGCCATAGGTGGTAAATCATTGGAAGCGGTAACGACCGTAAAATACTTAGGAGTTACTATCCGGAGCGATCTGAAGTGGAATGATCACATAAAACAAATAGTGGGAAAAGCAGGCGCCAGGTTGAGATTCATAGGAAGAATTCTAAGAAAATGTGACTCATCGACGAAAGAAGTAGCTTACAAAACGCTTGTTCGTCCGATTCTTGAGTATTGCTCATCAGTATGGGACCCTTACCAGGTTGGATTAATAGAAGAGATAGACATGATCCAGCGAAAAGCAGCGCGATTCGTCATGGGGACATTTAGTCAGCGCGAGAGCGTTACGGAGATGCTGAACAAGCTCCAGTGGCGGACACTTCAAGAAAGGCGTTACGCAATACGGAGAGGTTTATTATCGAAATTACGAGAGAGCACATTCCGGGAAGAGATGGGCAACATATTACTACCGCCCACATATATCTCGCGTAATGATCACAACGAAAAGATCCGAGAAATTAGAGCAAATACGGAGACTTACAAGCAGTCGTTCTTCCCACGCACAATTCGTGAATGGAACAGGGAAGGGGGGACCAGATAGTGGTACAATAAGTACCCTCCGCCACACACCGTAAGGTGGCTCGCGGAGTATAGATGTAGATGTAGATGTAGATGTAATGACAAGAGACCGTTACTTCATGTAAATTTGTGATAAGGCCGTAAGGGACCAAAGTGCTGAGGTCATCGGTCATTAAGCTTACGCACTACTTTATCTAACCCAAACTAACTTACGATAAGGACAACACACACAACCAGGCCCGAGGGAGGACTCGAACCTCCGACGGGGGGCGAGCCCTAGAACGCGAGGCTACCCCCCGCGGCCTTACTCCATGGTTACACGATTGTAAAACAATCAGTGGAAGCAAGCACATACACAAAACAACCAGGAGTGTGCGTACGGGTCAACGTGAAGTCGAATGACCACATAAAACTAATTGTAGGTAAGACAGATGCAAGACTGAGATTCATACAAGAATGCTCATGAAATGTAGTCCACTCACAAAGGATGTACCTTACAAGTAGCTCATCCAACAAGTAATTGATTATGTTCTACTGTGTGGGGTCCGCGCCGGACAAAAATGATACATGAAACAGCGAAGCTCCAAGGAAGAGTTACAAGTTCATTTAGTAAGCGCAAAAGCATCACGGAGATGCTCAATCAGCTTTAGCGGCAGACGCTACAAGAAACGCATTCTACAAAACGGTGTATTTTACTGTTAAAGTTTCGAGTGTGCGCGCTCCTAAGAGAGACAAAATATACTTTGTTCCGTCCTGCATTTATCTCAGGAAAAATCCATTAAGGTAAAGTTACACAAACCTTAGTTCACACAGATGTTTAACGGCGGTCGCTCTTCCCGTGAACCATTCGCCACTCTAACAGGAAAAATATAAAGTGATAGTGGAACACGAAGAACCCTCCACCACACATCGTAAGGTGGTTTGCGGAATACACGTGTAAAACCAGACGTAGATGTAGATATATTCTGCAGAGCTGAGGATAGAAACTTGGAAAGAATATTAAATTACACAGCTAAACTGAAAGTTTATCTTGGTACCAGTTGAGTTGTGATTTCACGTCGTTTCCCTGTCGCTACTAGCTCGTTCGCTCGTTCGCTATCCACTGTACGTGAAATCGAGATGGGGTCAGCACATCATGAAAGGGTTTTCGTGTTTTCCATTTCAACGAATGCAGGTAAATTACAAATGTACGACGAGAATTTCCCGAGTGTAGAGACCCGCATCTCCTACAGCGTAAGCAGCATTCAAATGTTGTACTGTACTGTTAGCCTTGTAGGTCACAGACCTCACAGTAAGTATTTTCGTGGTGGTTTGTGGAATACTCCGACTTCGTGCCTCACAACAACAGATCTGCGACGCCGTATAATGACACCGATGAATACAGTATGTAATATTAGTAATTTTCGCCTCACAAACATTAATATACGCTCAATAGTAAACGCCTGATGGCCTAAAGTTATCGAACAGTTGTAAAGTAAAAGAAATGAACCATCGCATAGCAGTGACAGAATCTATTATTCTTTATCTTTGCCGTTCTTGCGCGGTGCCAGTAAATCTCTATGTACATGTATCGATTAATGGTTTAAAAAAAAAAGAATTCTGTTGTTTCAAGACAAATGAGGCTTTTGGCGCCTCACCTTTTACTGTTTGTATTCCATGAGAGGCGGACGCGGACTTGCTGCGTTCCGCAACTGTATTTTATATTCTAAGTGAAAGTATTGAGTGAATATGCTAATTGTTATTTTTTCCAATCAGAAAACATGTAGTTTCTTGTAACTGATATCCAACAGACAGAGTCAAGAGGACATTTTGACTGTTATGTATAAAGTATCTAACCACAATGGTCATCTATTGTAATTTAATATGAAAAGGTACGTAGCATTAAAAAACGTGTGTTAAAGATAAGTGTGCTTATTTTCGTAAATTAACCTTGATGATTCCATCTCCTTATTTACCTGTATGTTAATTATTTTTGTGTTACTTCATCACCAGAAATACGATCACGCTGATGGGCCGAATGCAGCATGAGGCAGAAGGAACATTATCGTTTTCCTATTATTTCTGAACCAACTCCTTTTTTTTAATTGTGTAGTGTTGCATTTCTTTTAAAGTCTATAAATCTTCTGGTCCCTTAGTGTTGATCCGGGAATGACTACATCGCGACTATAAAAATGCATAGAAATGATAATGTTTCTTCCGAACGATCTCAAATATATATATATATATATCAATATGCTGCTCTTATTCAGGTATTTAATGCTCAACGTATGTTATTATAATAGTGCAATCAATCCCTGATTCTGTTGCCAAGTGGCCCACCAAAATATTCACTTTTTCGACATTAAAAAAAAAAGTAACAGTTCTTTTTATTTTCGTCCCCCAAGAGCAACGCTACACTTGGCGCCCGAACAGGGACTCGATCAAAAAATCATTTCATGTATGTGTTTAAAAATTTTTCAGTGCTTGTTCTAATAATTGTTTCATTTTTTCATGTGGATGCAATTCAACCGAGAAAGAGAGGTGGGAAAACCTTTTAATTAATTCAGAAGAACGATTGATGAAACTACCAAACAACGCGAGTATTCAGCCGTATCATCATCAAGACAGCCATAGTAAGTGAAATTTTTATACGCAGTAGCCAAGCTTTCGTAGTGACGTAGCATCTTTCGAGTTGATCAGAACGTAAACCTGTCTTTCCTTGCCTTGAAACAGCTTTACTTCAATTTGTCCATAGTCCATTCTTATGTAGTTAAATTCAGTGAAAGTGTACCATTGTTGTCAGTGCATAAAAAAAATTACGATATGGCGGATAACTACGCTCAAAACTGGTAAAACGTGTGATATTTCATTTGTTTGTAATTAGTAGGAACCATCTTGTCTTCTTGGCGTACATGAACGTCAGTTGTTACTCAGAGTTAAAATTTCATCTTAGGTCTTCGACCATAGGTACTAGTTCAGAGTCTTAGGTCCCAGTAAGCCATAGCACTACGTCACAGACAAACGACTGACGGCAGTGACAAACAATATCTGTAGCATTTTGACGTTTGACAAATAATTCATGAACATGGCTGACGGTAAACAGCGGACACAAACAAAAGCAGACGACAGCAGTGATGCGAATGGACCTCACTATCCATTACGATCACGCGCGATAGGTACACGAGCGGAGGCAGAAACAGCCTCGACCGAAGTTTTAGAAGCTGGTCCTAGTGTGCAAACTATTCCCGCTTTTGAAAAAAATGACTTGGCTGCAATGATCGAAGCAATAATGGAACGCAAGTTCGAAAGCCAAAAACAGGAAAGATTAGATGAAAAGGCCCGCGAAGAAAAAGAGAAGGCCGAAAGACGGCATAATAAAAATCAGGTCCTTACAAATCTGTGCAACTCAGTAAAAGCAGACATAAATTCAGTAAAAACAGATCTGCAAACGGAGATAAATGACCTAAATACACGGTTAAATTCGGTAAAGGCCGAACTAAAGGCAGACATAACAGCTGATTTAAATACCCTGTTGGGTAATGTCCAAAGCCAAATCAGTAGTCAGATCACGACCATGAGGCTAGAAATTGACACACAAGTAGAGTCAAAAATAGAGGATATTTCAAAACGGTTAGATAAAAAAATCGAAGCAGCCAAGGGAGAGATATATTCAAAAGTGATGGAATATCAAAAACAAGCTGCGACCTTAAAAGAAGATTATACTGCAATCTCTGATGAGGTCAGAGGAGTTAAAACCGCAGTAGACACGATCGAGAATGTTGTTGATGATCTTTCCAAACAGATCGAGATTCTTAATGTAGAGGATCAAATAAAGAATACTGTTAAGGCACATGCTGAAGCATTGTCTGACCACTACCAAGAGTGGATTAAAAATAAAGACGGATTCATAGAAAACAAGGTCAAGAACGAACTCAGGGAAACTGTCAAAAACGTGACATTTGAAATATTGGCGGCCCCTGGAAAAACAGGAGACACGGTGATGTCAGAATTAGGCCAGATAAGACGAACGTTAGCTCAAGATTTACCTGAATGGCGTCAACAGATAGTTGATGAAGTTCGTACACTAAAATGTCAAGTTGAAAATTCCCCACCTCCCGTGTCAGGAGACTGGAATAATTCACCACGAAGTAACGAACAACAGCAGGTACATTACCGTTCACCATTTGATAACGCTCAAACTCATAGTTCTATAGAAGCACAAGTTAACCAGAGTACCAGCCCACCCACTTTCGTCAGTTTGATGCAGGAGGAAAGCGTGATCAAACATCGTATTTTTCCGACCTTTCACCCACAGAAGAGAGAAATTCATCCTATAGTGGTCCTCCGAAATTTTTCAGGAATTTTCCCGAATAGCTGGAGTGACCGCCAGCGAATTCAATTCGTTAGTGGATTTATCGTAGGCGATGCTGCCTTATGGGGAACCGAAATGGTCGACTCTTGTAAGAGTTACAAAGAGTTTGAACAGATGTTTTTAGCTAAATTCTGGAGTTCTGGTGTGCAGCAGCGCCTGAGAAAAGAGGTTTACAACGCCGAAGTGTTTAACAGTAAGCGCGGTAGTTTGAGAAGGTATTTTGAAAAGTATTTAGCGAAAATCAAGTTCTGGGATTCGCCGATCACCGACAAAGACGTTATTATGATTCTAAAAACTAAGCTACCTATTGCGATCAGAGAAAAGTTAGTAAACGTGTCTGAGGACGATACGGACACTTTCCTATCTGTGTTAGACTCTTTAGATCTGATTTACGAGGACGCTAGAGTTGATGTTGGCAACGCTCACTTCAGTGCAGGCGGCCAGCACAATACAGAATATGCAGGCAACAATGGTGGCCGAGCGAAAGCGCGTCACAGCGACAGCCAGTACCAACCCCACAACGGTTTCAAAAATAAACACACTACGTACTCCAACAGCAAATACAAAAATAAGTACAATAACGGCCAGAGATACAATCCAATATATAATTCGTCACCACCTCAGTACGAAAATGCACATTATAACACACAGCCCCAGCAATATGGAAACACGCAACCGAGCAACGGTAATTATCAAAACGATCAGTCTTACGATTCAAATCGTCAGTGGAAAGGAAATAAATGGCATAATCAAGGTGGAGACCAACGTACACCTTTCAGTAACGGTTACAATCAACACAAGCCACAGCAAAATACCTTTCAGCCACAAAATATACACTTCACGCAAATTTATTATGCGCAAGCGAATACGCCAGGACAACAAGATCCATTTCCAACCGAGTTCGTACCACAAAACCAACACCAGTTCCAGACGGAAGAAACTTTAAGAAATATAAATCAGCAGGAAAGTAAGCGTCGAGCGGAAAATTAAAAGCAGCACCTTTGAGCCTCCTAGAGGATGCTGCAGGTTTGAATGGGGGCACCCTGTCCCTTGGTCCACACGAAATTAAAGCAATTAGGTATGACAAAGAGACAAACTTACGGGATGATCTAGTAGCAGACACTGAGACGAAAGACAATGTTGACGTATGGGACGAACAAGTTCAAGCTTCCATAAGAGTATCAATTGCCAACATACCAGTAACAGCCATTGTAGATACAGTAGCTAATATAAATGTCTTATCTTAATGTTTATTTAAGCAAATATCCTCTGTATGCAAAGTTTTATCACTTCCAATTCAAGGTTGCACCGTATCGGGAGCAATTGGTCCACTAACACAACGTGTAAATCTTCAGACTCAGCTTCAAATCCAGATAGAGTACTTCAGTAACGTGCATTTTTCTTATTGTTAAAAACCTATCAGTGCCATGTATCCTGGGTATGGAATTCTTGAGGCATACGAAAGCTAAAATTGACATCGAGTGTGGAATCTGTACTCTAGTAGCGAGCCAGCAACAAGTAACTGTAAATTTGTTAAGAAGTAAGGTGAAGACAAACTTTGGGGTGCTTCGAATAGCTGTACGGCCATGGACTAAAAGACAACAGTACAGTCAGACAGAAGACGTGACAGATCCTGAAAGTGTTAATGACGATGAGTATAAAGACCTAATTCCCGGTCAGAATGAATTATACGGTAAAGCTAGTGAGTCCACTGAATTATCCAAACAACAGAAGAATGAGCTTTACAAGTTGTTAACAGATTACGTTCAACTATTTTCTAAGAAACCTGGACTAATAAAAGGCTTTGAATATCGAATGGATGTCCTGCCCCATTCAGCCTACTGTAGAACAAGCTATTCCATTCCATATGCGAGACGAGAAGCTGTCAAGTGCGAGATCAGGAAAATGTTACGCTGGAATGTGATAGAAGTATCTCATTCACCTTATTCGAGTCCTTTATTGTCTGTGCTAAAATCAGATGGTAGCGTAAGGCTAGTCCTAGATGCAAGATTAATCAATAAAATTATAGTACCCATAAGAACGAGACCAGAGGCTCTTGAAGAGCATCTGCAGAAGTTTCTTGGAGTTAGTTATTAGTCAGGACTCACTTTAAACCATCCCTGTTGTTAAAGAGGAATCGTAAGTGGCAACACATTTATGAAGGTCCCTTTGTGATAATGAGGAAACCACACATTGGTAGCTATTTGTTATCTGACCCTGCCACGAATAAAATCAAAGGATTGTTCCACCATCATGATTTAAGAAAATTTTATAACGCCAGGAATTAAGTTAATTTAAGCTGTAAGAAAATTCTAAGGTATTGGAGATCAGGATTAATCAATGAGTAACAAGAATTGAACTGAACTGACTACGGACGTTAACCGGTGCTAAAAGGAAACCTTATGTATAAAAACAACGTGTCTGGAAAATGAAATACGGAATAAGTTGTAGACAAGTATTTACATGAATAATCTTTATGTAAACAGGAGGACATGTCCTAGAGGCGATTTTCAATTTTAGTTATAAGTTAGTATGTAAGAAAAATGATGTACTCGAGAGGTATTAATTAGCCCCGAGGTACTAAAATGATGAAAGAGGAAGGAGCGAATTATGCACTTCTCTCGCTAAATAGTAATTTGCGAATGAGCAGGAAGGAGCGAATAATGCACTTCTCTCACTAAATAGTAATATGAAAATGATGATTATATGTGCTTAGTATCTGTAAGTGAAATTTAATCGAGGACAAGTTAATGACCTGTTTTAAAAGGAAATACTTAAACGTCCAGACAAAAGGGGAAAGTTATGTGAAAAGATTCGATTCCATGAGGTTATTCCCTATTTTCAAATGTGACGTAAATAAGGCACCATCTGTTAGCGCAAAACAGTCGGTAGATTTAACTTGTAACTTCCAGCACAGTGCTGTGCCAGCGATGAAATAACATCTCTTTGAAGTAAACAGATACCTAGGATTAAGCATGAACAAATTGATAACGCAGTGCAATTGTTCTAAAAAGGCCTGACGTTAACCTTAAGTAAAAGCGTGATGGAATAAAAAGGAAGTTTATTATATAACGCAAAGTAAGATGAGTCCAGACTATAAACAAGCTGAGTAAAAGAACATATGAGTAACATGATTTATTATGCCAACTTCACGGTAATATTGAGCATTAGCGATACTGGAAATTCACAAGCTAGCAGCAAATAGAATAAGAATCTCGCCCAAGCTTCACAGGTCGCGACAGCAGCAAACAACAACACTCTAGTGAGAGGCTTATATATACAAATGATAATTAATACCCAAGTGCGTAATGCATAAACTTGACTTAGTCTAAGAAATGAGCAAAGAGTAGTAAGCAAGCTGCAGCAAGATACATATTAGATATACATGCTTAAAGTGATAGATTTTATTTTAAGTGCGCACTGCAATATTTATTGTTTTCTCTGTGATTATGTGATTATTGAATCCCTTTCCTAAGTGCAAATCCTTTAAGATCCTTGATCCTATCCACTCCTCAGGATCAACTTGTAAAGATGCACGTGTGCTTAGGAAGTGAGGCACTACATATAAAAATGAGTAGGTTCGCGACGCGCATATTGCTTTTGTAATGCGTAATGTAAATTAAATTTTCGACCTGGTTGAGGAGTAATTTAAATTCTGTCGACGATCTGTGAGTAGGCCCGCTTTGCCCACCTTTTTTTCGACTGTTTGTATTTCCACACGAAATTCCGAGGCGGAATTGCTATTTTCAAATCTGTCCTCGAACTTTCTTTAAAGACAAGCACATACGAGAGAAACTTTGACATAAATGAAGCTCCCCTCACAAGTCACTAAATAAGACGAGCAATTAAAAAAAATATGTATTGGGCCTACACAATGAATAAGCAAGCGTGATAAAGATTACTATGAATGAAATTAATTTGTAAAGGAGATTGGAATGAATTTGTTCAAAGAAAAAGGACTTATAATAGCCTACCTGTGACCGTAGGCATAAATAAAAAAAAGACTAATTAAGAAACAATTGTTCTGATTCAAAGTGGTCAATTAGATTAATTCTCGATTTAAATGAACTCTTGTAAATATTAGTATGTAAATCAACTTGTAAACACCGTGTGATGTTATGAAGCGAGAATTTCTTTTAATACATCGTTCACGCAGACGCTCACCACAGTGCAAGCGAAGTTTTAAAGTTCGACGATTTTCAGTGGCAATATTCTACTACACCATATGTGTAAAAAAATTCATTGATGTGTGCAGTGTGTAATAATCAGTGTCATTCCACACGTGCAATTGCAGCGGTAGCTACCACTTACCTGTGAACCCGTAACTGGATAGTGGACAGGAAGTGATATGAGGCAGTTTCGGTGGCAGAAGCTCCCTCCAGCAATGTAAAAAGCACAAAGCCACGATCCGCCGAACAAAAGCGACGCACGGCACCTCAAGCGCGAAATCAACGCTCTACAAGAAAGCTCCGGTCACGTGCGCGCGCACAGACTGAATTTCAAGATTGCTCGCAACAGTGGAGGCGGACAGCCACCACGTGACGAAATAATGTAAACGTTCAACCGCCAACACAGTTGCTGTGCGCTACATTCTGTAGCAAAAACATTCACACCCAGTACTGAAAGCATTTTGTATGTATCATAAACCTTCTGAGAGACTCTAAGATAGAGAAGTTAGCTTAATTAGTATAATGACTGATTGTACACAGAGACAAGTCACAAGGTCACCTCTGAACACTGTTGAAATGTAAACTTTAACGAAAGATCACGATACGAATGAAAATAAGCACACGAAAATACGTCAAAGGATCCGATCCATCCTAAATCCCATCCCATATGTATATAAAATTAGTTTTGTAAGCTATTCTAATATAAGATATTTTATCTGTTTCATATGTGAAATAATTCGGAGAGCCACACTCGAGCCCTGAAAGTGAAAGATATGGACTTCCTTGTCGAAGCCATCACCAGTGGCCGCTCTACAATCCAAGTCTATCATAAATAGTGTATGTGCGACGAAAATAAATGTGTAATTAAGTGCGACAACGGACAAGGCAGTCAATCGACAAGACGATGACAATAAAATGAATACAGTCAAAACAGAAAGTTGTGTACCAGTTGTGATAGTCAAATTACTTTTGCAACGTTGAAAAATGAAGTGTGACTCTATTTCCTTATAAAGTTTGTAAATATGTGTACTTATAGCCTTAATTTTAAGAATCATCAAGAAAGACTGAATCCATGCAAACACTGATAGACACACAGAACAAATTCACAATGATCCATCGTCAGTAATTACAAATTGAAGCGTTAATTCTTTTATTATGAAATGAATGTAAAATGAAATTTTTAATAACCTGTATGTTACACCCGAAAATTACAAATATTCCAATGGGCATGAGGATGAAAGTAATACCTTCGGTATTCCTTCCCTCCTCATGGGAGGCAGTGTAATATTAGTAATTTTCGTCCCACAAACATTAATATACGCTCAATAGTAAACGCCTGATGGCCTAAAGTTATCGAACAGTTGTAAAGTAAAAGAAATGAACCATCGCATAGCAGTGACAGAATCTATTATTCTTTATCTTTGCCGTTCTTGCGCGGTGCCAGTAAATCTCTATGTACATGTATCGATTAATGGTGTAAAAAAAAAGAATTCTGTTGTTTCAAGACAAATGAGGCTTTTGGCGCCTCACCTTTTACTGTTTGTATTCCATGAGAGGCGGACGCGGACTTGCTGCGTTCCGCAACTGTATTTTATATTCTAAGTGAAAGTATTGAGTGAATATGCTGATTGTTATTTTTTCCAATCAGAAAACATGTAGTTTCTTGTAACTGATATCCAACAGACAGAGTCAAGAGGACATTTTGACTGTTATGTATAAAGTATCTAACCACAATGGTCATCTATTGTAATTTAATATGAAAAGGTACGTAGCATTAAAAAACGTGTGTTAAAGATAAGTGTGCTTATTTTCGTAAATTAACCTTGATGATTCCATCTCCTTATTTACCTGTATGTTAATTATTTTTGTGTTACTTCATCACCAGAAATACGATTACGCTGATGGGCCGAATGCAGCATGAGGCAGAAGGAACATTATCGTTTCCCTATTATTTCTGAACCAACTCCTTTTTTTTTAATTGTGTAGTGTTGCATTTCTTTAAAGTCTATAAATCTTCTGGTCCCTTAGTGTTGATCCGGGAATGACTACATCGCGACTATAAAAATGCATAAAAATGATAATGTTTCTTCCGAACGATCTCAAATATATATATATATATATATATATATATATATATATATATATATATATATATATATATATATATATATATATATATATATATCAATATGCTGCTCTTATTCAGGTATTTAATGCTCAACGTATGTTATTATAATAGTGTAATCAATCCCTGATTCTGTTGCCAAGTGGCCCACCAAAATATTCACTTTTTCGACATTAAAAAAAAAAGTAACAGTTCTTTTTATTTTCGTCCCCCAAGAGCAACGCTACACTTGGCGCCCGAACAGGGACTCGATCAAAAAATCATTTCATGTATGTGTTTAAAAATTTTTCAGTGCTTGTTCTAATAATTGTTTCATTTTTTCATGTGGATGCAATTCAACCGAGAAAGAGAAGTGGGAAAACCTTTTAATTAATTCAGAAGAACGATTGATGAAACTACCAAACAACGCGAGTATTCAGCCGTATCATCATCAAGACAGCCATAGTAAGTGAAATTTTTATACGCAGTAGCCAAGCTTTCGTAGTGACGTAGCATCTTTCGAGTTGATCAGAACGTAAACCTGTCTTTCCTTGCCTTGAAACAGCTTTACTTCAATTTGTCCATAGTCCATTCTTATGTAGTTAAATTCAGTGAAAGTGTACCATTGTTGTCAGTGCATAAAAAAAATTACGATATGGCGGATAACTACGCTCAAAACTGGTAAAACGTGTGATATTTCATTTGTTTGTAATTAGTAGGAACCATCTTGTCTTCTTGGCGTACATGAACGTCAGTTGTTACTCAGAGTTAAAATTTCATCTTAGGTCTTCGACCATAGGTACTAGTTCAAAGTCTTAGGTCCCAGTAAGCCATAGCACTACGTCACAGACAAACGACTGACGGCAGTGACAAACAATATCTGTAGCATTTTGACGTTTGACAAATAATTCATGAACATGGCTGACGGTAAACAGCGGACACAAACAAAAGCAGACGACAGCAGTGATGCGAATGGACCTCACTATCCATTACGATCACGCGCGATAGGTACACGAGCGGAGACAGAAACAGCCTCGACCGAAGTTTTAGAAGCTGGTCCTAGTGTGCAAACTATTCCCGCTTTTGAAAAAAAAGACTTGGCTGCAATGATCGAAGCAATAATGGAACGCAAGTTCGAAAGCCAAAAACAGGAAAGATTAGATGAAAAGGCCCGCGAAGAAAAAGAGAAGGCCGAAAGACGGCATAATAAAAATCAGGTCCTTACAAATCTGTGCAACTCAGTAAAAGCAGACATAAATTCAGTAAAAACAGATCTGCAAACGGAGATAAATGATCTAAATACACGGTTAAATTCGGTAAAGGCCGAACTAAAGGCAGACATAACAGCTGATTTAAATACCCTGTTGGGTAATGTCCAAAGCCAAATCAGTAGTCAGATCACGACCATGAGGCTAGAAATTGACACACAAGTAGAGTCAAAAATAGAGGATATTTCAAAACGGTTAGATAAAAAAATCGAAGCAGCCAAGGGAGAAATATATTCAAAAGTGATGGAATATCAAAAACAAGCTGCGACCTTAAAAGAAGATTATACTGCAATCTCTGATGAGGTCAGAGGAGTTAAAACCGCAGTAGACACGATCGAGAATGTTGTTGATGATCTTTCCAAACAGATCGAGATTCTTAATGTAGAGGATCAAATAAAGAATACTGTTAAGGCACATGCTGAAGCATTGTCTGACCACTACCAAGAGTGGATTAAAAATAAAGACGTTTGTTGAAAATTAAATTTTTTTTCTGTTCTCGTGAAATATTTTCCTAAAAGAAATGTAACAGTGATACCCTGCAAAAGTGTATTAATTCACTACAGTTATAAATGGAGTTAATGTTCAAATGGCTCTGAGCACTATGGGACTTAAATTCTGAGGTCATCAGTCCCCTAGAACTTGGAACTACTTAAAACCATCTAACCTAAGGACATCACACACATCCATGCCCGAGGCAGGATTCGAACCTGCTACCGTAGCGGTCGCGTGGTTCCGGATAGTAGCGACTAGAACCGCTCGGCCATCCCGGCCGGCTGGAGTTCAGGATTTAGCAATTTCATCACTAGTGATTATGGCTCTGAGCACTATGGGACTCCTGACGTCATCAGTCCCCTAGAACTTAGAACTGATTAAACCTAACTAACCTAAGAACATCACACACATCAATGCCCGAGGCAGGATTCGAACCTGCGACCGTAGCGGTCGCGCGATTCCAGACTGTAGCGCCTAGAACCGCTCGGCCATCCCGGCCGGGACTAGTGATTAGATGATTTCACTAATATGACGTGTCACTATGCTAGTAATTGGTGCAATAACGAGTAATCCAAATCGTATGGAACGCAGGTTGTAGAGAATCACAGGTATGTCACATCGCCACGGAAAAGAAGAAAAATAGTTCACCAGGAAAGACGACTTACATTTTGTTTGGATGAAAGCATATGGCATCTGGAGGATATTATATGTACTGATAATGATTTCAGCATAGTCCGCCAACAGTTAGAGCGACTAGACCGCCATCTCTGTCTACTCTTTAACAGGGAATGATCACTGCCAGTAGGCTGAGCGTGGTGCAAACGTGTGAAGCAAGTGGACAACCATGCCACGGAGGCAAACACGTGCTTCGTACAGCCAACTGATCGAGCTTCATAGTCGTCAAATTGTGACCTTTATGGCGGGATGGTCCTTTCGGAAAATTGCCACAGAAGTTGGACGTGCTGACTCAGTTGTGCAAGGATGCTGGTATCATTTGTCACGTGAACATTCACACACTCATAGACCAGGCTCTGGACTACCACAGAGCACAGACGGCCGTCAAGACCGTCGTATTGTAAAGTCAGCAGTGGCAGATTGTGCCGCAAACACAGCACAGAAAAGACAGGTTTCGCGGCCAGACGTGTCAACACGAAATGTTGCGAACAGGTTGATAGGCGTGGAACTAGGGTCACGCACACCTTTCGACCGTCTTCCTCTCACGCCGCAGCGTATAAGTGCACAAATCGACTTGTGCCGTCAGAGGATCAGTTGGAACACTGAACGGCGCTCCGTGGCGATTAAAGGAGATTCTGTCTGCACGGGAGTGATTGTCGTTTGCGTGTACGACGTAGACTTGATGGGCGCTGTTTCGTAGAGTGCATTTGTCCAAGACACACTGGCCCACCTCAGCTACATCTCTTGTTGTACTTTAATGAGTCTGGACGGGAAGCTAACCAGCGCTTGTTTAAATGGAGAATGTTTCTAGACCCGATCTTTTGCCGTTCTTTCAGTAGTTTGGTAATGTGTTGTTCCAACAGGATAATGCTCGTCCAAACACCATTGCTCGCAACTTCCCTCGTCAGCACGACTTCCAGAGTTGTGAAACTCATAAAACAATAGCTCTTACAGAACTACGTGAACAGGTTGAGCAAGCGTGGAATAACGTATCCCAGGACAGTATTCGCCACTGCACTATCGACTGGGTGCCAGAATCAGCACCCGCATTTCCGCTCGACATTTGGTACCTCAGAATTGCTAGCGCTATTGATATGCCTCACATCAGCATAATGAAGAACTTATAGGGATTAATCAGACGCTCTGCCTCTTCTCCCCAGTCCAGTGCCGAAGGTCATGTTCTCATTTCAATCGTATTTGCCGATGTCATGGTGTTAACATTCGCACATGCATGGGTCATCGGCTGCGGAGGCCCATCGTTAAGAGTGTTTGTGGCATTGTGTGTTCAGACACACTTGTCCTGTATTTAGCATTAAAGTCTGAAATTAGTTCCGCCACAGTTCTCCCCTTGTCCTGTTTTACCAGTCTGGCCACTCTACGACGTCCGATATCTGTAAGAGTGGTGGTCGCCCAACCCTGTGACATCTGGAAGTGGTTTCACCTTGGTTTCGCCACGTGTTAAAGACCCTCACCACAGCACTCCTAGAACACTCGAAAAGTCGTGCAGTCTGTGAAAGGCTCTTTCCGAGACTTCGGGTTATAACATTCTGCCCTCGGGCAAACTCGGAAAAGTTGCTCACCTTCAAGTACTCCATATGTACTGTCACTAAAATAGATATTGAATGAACTGGAAACTTCTAAACAGGTTCTCCAATTGCATTTTCTGGCAGTGTAGTTTACTGTTTCACCAGTAACCGCTGTGCCCCAAGATAATGGAGTAAGCGAGTTGGTTATCACCTGCAGCGAAGACGACTGTTAAACTGATACGGCTCTCTCAGGAATTCAAGACACATCCCTCACTTCGTCATCCACCTTATCTTCCGCCATCATTCTTCTCCTTACAGGAACTTAAAACGGCGCCGCCGACATCTTGTAATTCAATTCTGGTTTGCCCGCAGATTTTGAAAGCAATAAGGAGGGTGTGCCAGAGGAGACTTGGCGGATTCCCTCCCCCCCCCCCCCCCACACCCTCCTCCCCCTCCACCTCAGGGCGTGCTAAAGCCGGCCGACTCTCTTCTCCGGCTGCACCCTGAAAAACGCCCACTGCTTTCATTGCGACAGTCGTTGAGCGGGATTTGGGGCCGGGCCGAGCGGCGTGGGGTGGGCGACTCGCGCTTTATAGCAGACGTTATTCCCCATCGAGCGCGGCGGACGGGCAGTAAAAGTGCGCCAGATAAACGAATGGAAAGAGCGGGCGAGCGCGGCCCACTGCGGCGGCGCGGCCGTTTGATAACCCGCCGGCGATGAGCGAGATCGTCGAGCCAGCCGCCGTAGACCTGGTCGTGGCAGGGGGGGGAGGGGGGAGGGGAGGAGGCACCGCCGCGGCCAACAGGCGGAAGAATAAACAAAGTACAAAAATCCCCGACAAGAAAAATGCGTGCGTTTTCCTGCGCCTGTTAGTGGCGGACGGAACAGGCGTGTCTCTAGAGACGGACGGCGGAGGAATAACGTCAATACGTCAATACTAAAATTTAGAACTTCTTCTTCCGGGTCATCGGTATTTCCAGCAGTCTCTCGTCGAATCGGATGCTGCAGTGCAGCGGTTCTTCCCTGTCCAAACTGCTTATTTCAGGAACAGTGCTACACTCAACAACCTTCAACATACGTACATTCATGTCATATAAACCACAACGAAAATAGAACTCACTTCGTAACACACTCGCAGACCAATATAAGTGAAGCATCCAGAATTGTAAGAGGAAATGGAACTTCACGGTTTGGTAAAGTTATTTCATTGTGTACAATAGAGTCAACTTAACACAGAAGTTCGCTGTATAAACCCATTTATCCGTATTACGTTCAATCCCCTGTGACCAGACGGATTTAATGATTCTGCTGGGAAGATGCTCAGAAACCCATTGTACACTCCTCAGAGGCAAGCTAGTCCACAGCTGTTGTAGCTAGTGTTTGTTAAAGTGGATACTGACAGTGACATGGAACTGAGGTGCGAGATAGTCCGACACATATCTTACCGGCTACACATATGGACTTCTAGAGAGCCACGAGAATACCTCTCTTATGATCAGACGAATCTACAATTATCCATCCATGACAATGGATCCTTAGATTACTCTCGGAGATGGCCCATTGGAACTAAAACACATGAAACATTAGCTCACATTATTCATAAATGAATAAAATGCTTTACTTAACTTGATCTAATCATTTGTCATAGGAAGGCTTGTTAATTTACAACTGTTTCTGACTAATATGTCATCACCTGATACACTAATTAACAAGCCGTTCTCTTGATGTACAGTGTTCAACATTTACAAAAGTACGAGGGTCGTTGAGTAAGTAATGCCCTACATTTTTTAAAGAAAAGCCATTAATATGAATACACAAGCGTCGTTGTTGGTGCTTCACATTTGATGTTTGTTCTCTGCACCGGTGAAGTTTCGAACCGTTCTGGCAAATGGTAGAGCCGTAGTACAGCGCCAAAATGGCGTCTACATACGACTCACGTTACAAGCAATGTGCTGTTAATGAATTCTTGTGCGAAGAAAAAAAACCGTGGTGAATATCCATAAACGTTTTTCTGTGCGTTGTATGGCAACGCTACAGTTGGTAGGAGTACAGTTGGCGATGAGTGAGGAAAGTTACAGGAAATGCAGAAACAGAGCTCCATGATCAGCCACGATCGGGACGTCTTGTCAAAGTCACTGCTCAAGACATGCTGAATCGAGCGAATGCCATTATTCGTGTCGACCGGCCAGTCACAACTCGACAAATGGCTCTACAGTTGACGGTCAGCATTGCAAGTGCGTCTGAAATGATCGACATTCTTGGATATGCAATGCTCATAGTGGACCACAAGATTCAAAGATATGCCATTTCATCTGAATTGTTGGAGCGTTTTGAGATCGAGAGAGTAGCCATTCTGTCACGGATCGTTACGGGAGACGAAATCTGGGTGCACCACTTTGCACCGGAAGCAAAAAGCAGTCCACGGAGTACCACCATCCTCGTTCATACCAAAAGAAGAAATTCAAGACAACCCTCTCTGCCGGACACCTCATGGTAACACTCATCTGAGATTTTGATGGCGTCATTCTCGTAGATGTTATGCCAACCATCAATTCAGAGGCATACGTAATGACGCTGAACAAACTCAAGAACCGTTTCCGACGTGTTCGATCGGACAAGAATCCAGCAGTAATCTTGTTCCAACACGATAACGCACACCCAAACACAAGTCTGAGAATCTAGGAACACCTCGCCAAACTGGGTTGGACATCATTGTCTCATCCACCCTACAATACTGGCCTGGCACCCGCGGACTTCCATCTCTTTGGGCCGCTTAAAGTTTATCCGAGGTGAACACACTTTGAAGATGACCAAAGTGTCAGTCATGTAGTGAAAACATGGTTGCGCCTACGGGACAAGAGATTTTACCAGCAGGGAATCCATGCTCTTCAACAACGTTGGCGCCCGGCCATGGAACATTATGCAGACAGCATGGAAAAATAGGACATGGACAAGACATATTGATAAATATTGTCACCGAATTCTGACTCTTAACAATATACATGTTCTGAGAAAAAAATCTGGGGCATTACTTATTCAGCGACCCTCGTACATTAGTATCTGTGATTTGAATGACTGATGATGTCGACTGCTTCAGCTGAGGTCATGAACTGAGGTAGAGTGCTTCCAAGCCCGGCTCAATATTGATCTCCGTACCAAGGAGCTCTTGTTGTGAGAGAGAGGATGGGTCTTCTATAGCCTCTTACATTCATCGTTGCGGATTGCAGTGAGACGTTGCTAATGTCTGTGGTGTCGAAGAGCATTGCTGACTGTGGTGCAGCTCTGCCATCTATGGACGATACCACAACCTCAACGTAAATCAGCTGATAGAGACAGGTACCATGAGAGGAAGACCACTGTCCTGTTGAAAAATAGCACCAACATACCGTTGCGTGGCAGGTAACACATGAGGACGCAGGATATGGTGCCATACCAGCCATGACCTGAAGTTATACCCGACTGGTCCCCACATTAAGAAATTAGGATTAACACCCCTTTGATCCTCAAAAAGTCTCGAAGAATGGGACCCCTGCCCAAGACTCCCCCATAGTAGCCGACAGTGGTCATCCAATGTGGCGTTAAGTTGTGATTCGTCGCTCAACACAGTGCGATGTCCTTCATCAGCAGTTCGTGCTGCCCAGTCGCAGAACCATTCCGAAAGCAGCCGTTTCTGTTGCGGTGTTAATGGTAGTCTATGTATGGAACGGTAATTTCCCAGACCAGCTGCTGCTAGTTTCCAAGCAATGGAGGGCGATGAATGAGAAATCTCTGTAAAACACCAATAAATAAGTATTATAGCCAGAAGTAATTCGCTCTTTTTTTAAAGCCATGTCCGAAAAATAAGGTTCACGCTTTTCTAGAAAACAGTACCAGCAAAAGCCGGCCTCGGTGGCCGTGCGGTTCTAGGCGCTTCAGTCTGGAACCGCGGGGCTGCTACGGTCGCGGGTTCGAATCCTGCCTCGGGCATGGATGTCTGTGATGTCCTTAGGTTAGTTAGGTTTAAGTAGTTCTAAGATGTTAAGTCCCATAGTGCTCAGAGCCATTTGAACCATTTTTGAAGTACCAGCAAAGACAGAATTGCGGCTGAAAGGGCCAGTAAGAAGAAAAAGCCATATACAGTTAAGAAGTGTGACATAGCTACCACTGACAAGTCGAAGAAGAAAAATCATCTCAGAAAATTTAGGTTTGAATTTTCTTCCAAGACTTCTAATAACGGCATGCCAGACATTGGCTATATCGGAAACAACCACAGCTTGATCCTCCCTAATATGAGGTCAGAGGTTGAGGAAGCTCTCCATGACGAAGAGCTTTCACCCTGAGCCCCTGCCAAGACTATGGTGAGGGTTCTCATTCGACGGTTCCCACGAACCCTGGAGAACTTCAAAAAGATGCCAGTAGGTCGCATCAGACAAGACCAATCACGAATACCCCCTCCCCCAAACCCCAATCTCAAGGGCCTCTTTATTCCCATGAATAACTTGTAAATTAATTAGTTTTGGGGACGTTCCATGCCCTCTAGAACACTGGGAAGATTCCAGAAAGCCATGGCATCGAGATTGGCATGTTCACCACGGTGAAAAAGGATGACACATTTTGATATGACTCAAGCAAAATTGTGTGTTAACTGAGCCCACTGTGGAAATAAACGAGTGCCCATGTCGTACATTCGTGATTGTTTGAAACATTGAGGTAATCTTATTTGAATAACTATCGGTAGCTATAACACGCTAGCAATAACACGCAGAATCTTTTTTGCCTTGAAGAATTTGTTTTTTTGTGAAGACTTTTAACTTCATATTTTTGGTTATACGTTTAAGCAGAATTAGTTTTGTTCAGGTACTTATTTTTTTGAAAAATTATTATTTGAAAATGAAGTAACCTCAGATTGGCTCTATCCGACATGAAACTTACCCTGAAATTGTGAACACAGGTAGAATAGACCGAAGGAAATGCACTGTCAAAATTTTAGCTGCTGAGGTGCACAGCAAGAGAAATGTTATGGGTAATCTTTTTCCCTACAACAGCGGCTTGGTTGTACCGCCCTTCCTGCCTAGTCGAATCGGCGAATAAGCCGCCATAGCCGCGACAAGAGGACGCATAGCACGAATTACAAAGTACGCACACGTGGGTTTTAAACACTTAACCATATCAAAAATGTCTCAAATCCTAATTTTTTAAATAAGTTTCAGTTCATATTGATAGCTAAACTGCTCCAAATTCAATTGTTACGAAAGTAACTATCAGAGTAAAGGAAATCAACGCAGTGAACGATACTTCATTGCAAGCGACTTCCATCAATCGGGAGTTTAATTTATTGAAATTAAATGTTTTATAGGAATTCCTATCACACAGACCTTATGATAATGTTTGAATAATGTATATCTTGCTAACAATGAAACAGTTCCTTGTATATTCACAGAAATCGTTACAAAAATGAGAAATTTTCCTTACACCAGTCACACCTCTTAACAGATGAATTAATGCATTCAGGCACTTCACAGTAATTACTTGTTTCATTTAGACAGAAGTGGAATGGAGTAAGAGAAGTTCGTGGTCGTTGTTGTGCATTTGTTGTGGAAATTGTAATAGACAGGTACTTATCACTGACATTTTAAATGGCTCTGAGCACTATGGGACTTAACTTCTGAGGTCATCAGTCCCCTAGAACTTAGAACTACTTAAACCTCAATAACCTAAGCACATCACACACATCCATGCCCGAGGCAGGATTCGAACCTGCGACCGTAGCAGTCACGCGGTTCCGGACTGACGCGCCTAGAACCGCACGGCCACCGCGACCGGCTTCACTGACATTGTCCTATACGAATGTGTCACAGCACTCATCGACTGCACAAGCAACTCTGTTTTTCGCTAAAAATGATAAAGTGTGGAAGTGCGGGGTCCCCGAAATCTGTCTGATTTGCTTTGTACACAACATTTTAGGAGATAACAAGAAGAATAGTTATCATGTCAGCTATGAATTTCGATATGGTATTACCTATTATTGATATCCTCTACACACGTCTACTTAACGTAAACTCCGTAATTTTGCGACTACCTTTTCCGTATAACTTCCTGAAACTGTTTAAACAGATAGAAGAAGCCTGGAGATCAGTAATGTTCATCTCACTTGCAATTCAGAGGGGCCAGTCTCGTAGATCTACTCGGGTAATGGTACATTACCTCTCACGACCGGTCCTCAATGTTTCGAATAGTTCCTCTTTCACACCTTTCCGAGTTTCGTTTTGGGGCATATTACATACTTTGTGGAAATCTTTCTCCTGTTTGTACTTTACTTGTTCAGATTTTATGAAACAAAAGCGGCTTTGACCACTGCTTATGTACCAGCGTTTTATCCCTCCTTCATTTAACTAAAAAATTTATAGCATTTTCCTTCTCACTGAAAGCTATTACTGAACATGCTTCCGTTCGGCGTGGAAGGTACTCTATTTTTGTTGTGGGCTTTAATTAGCATAATAATGATCGTTCTACCCATAATTCAAGTAACAGTTACTTACTGTTTACTCTAACTTTTACACAATTGCTAACGAAACTTATACATTATTCGAATGAATATCAAAAAAATTAAGTGATAAATAACATACGCTGATCAGACGGAACATTATGACCACGTACCGGTATGTCCACCTTTGACACGGATAACAGCGTTGATGAGTCGTGTCATGGAAGCAATGACGACTTGGTAGGTTGCTGAAGGGATTTGACACCACTTCTATATACGTAAGTCACCTAATTTCCGTAAATTCAGGAAGGAAGGCGATTAGTTCTCATGTCACGTTCAGTCACATCACAGATGTGTTCGATCGGGTTAAGGTCTAGCGAGATGGGGAGACAGCGCATCACTTGGAACTCGCCACTGCGTTCGTCGAACCACTACGACTGACCTTGTGGCACGGCGTATTGTCTTGTTGCAAAATGCCACTGCCGTCGGGAAGCATGATAGTAATGAAGGGCATAAGTGGTCTACAACCAGTGTACGGTACACCTTAGCCGTCATAGTGTCTTGGACGACCTCCACTGGACCCATGGATGCCAAAGTGAATGTTCCCCAGAGCGTAATGGAGCGGTTGCCAGCTTGTCTCCGTCCTGCAGTACAGGCGTCAAGGAGGTGTTCCTCTGGAAGACGACGGTTTTGCGGCCATACATCGGCATAATGAAGAATTTATCGGGATTAATCAGACCAGGCGATGCTCTACCTCTTCACCCCAGTCCAGTGCCGAAGGTCATGTTCTCATTTCAATCGTATTTGCCGATGTCATGGTGTTAACGTTGGCACATGCATGGGTCGTCGGCTGCGGAGGCCCATCGTTAAGAGTGTTCGGGCCATTGTGTGTTCAGACACACTTGTACTCTATGAAGCATTAAAGTTTGAAGTTAGTTCCAAAAAAAAAAAAAAATGGTTCAAATGGCTCTGAGCACTATGGGACTCAACATCTGAGGTCATCAGTCCCCTAGACTTAGAACTACTTAAACCTAAGGACATCACACACATCCACGCCCGAGGTAGGATTCAAACCTGCAACCGTAGCAGCAGCGCGGTTCCGGACTGGAGCGCCTAGAACCGCTCGGCCACCATGGCCGGCTGAACTTAGTTCCGCCACAGTTCTCTGCCAGTCTACCACGTCTGACATCTATAAATAGGGTTGGACGTGGTTTCACCTTGGTTTCGCCACGTGTTAGATAAAGACACTCGCCACAGCACTCCTCGAACACTCGACAGGTCGTGCAGTCTGCGAAATGCTCTTTCCGAGCCTACATCTACATCTACATTTATACTCCGCAAGCCACCCAACGGTGTGTGTCGGGGGGCACTTTACGTGCCACTGTCATTACCTCCCTTTTCTGTTCCAGTCGCGTATGGTTCGCGGGAAGAACGACTGCCTGAAAGCCTCCGTGCGCGCTCGAATCTCTCTAATTTTACATTCGTGATCTCCTCTGGAAGTATAAGTAGGGGGAAGCAATATATTCGATACCTCATCCAGAAACGCACCCTCTCGAAACCTGGACAGCAAGCTACACCGCGATGCAGAGCGCCTCTCCTGCAGAGTCTGCCACTTGATTTTGCTAAACATCTCCGTAACGCTATCACGGTTACCAAATAACCCTGTGACGCAACGCGCCGCTCTTCTTTGGATCTTCTCTATCTCCTCCGTCAACCCGATCTGGTACTGATCGCACACTGATGAGCAATACTCAAGTATAGGTCGAACGCGTGTTTTGTAAGCCACCTCCTTTGCTGATGGACTACATTTTCTAAGGACTCTCCCAATGAATCTCAACCTGGTACCCGCCTTACCAACATTTAATTTTATGTGATCATTCCACTTCAAATCGTTCCGAACACATACTTCCAGATATTTTACAGAAGTAACTGCTACCAGTGTTTATTCCGCTATCATATAATCATACAATAAAGGATCCTTCTTCCAATGTATTCGAAATACATTACGTTTGTCTATGTTAAGGGTCAATTGCCACTCCCTGCACCAAGTGCCTACCCGCTGCATATCTTCCTGCGTTTCGTTGCAATTTTCTAATGCTGCAACTTCTCTGTATACTACAGTATCATCCGCTAAAAGCCGCATGGAACTTCAGACACTATCTAATAAGTCATTTATATATATTTTGAAAAGCAATGGATCCATAACACTCCCCTATGGCACGTCAGAGGTTACTTTAACGTCTCTAGACGTCTCTCCATTGAGAACAACATGCTGTGTTCTTTTTGCTAAAAACTCTTCAATCTAACCACATAGTTGGTCTGATATTCAGTAGGCTCTTACTTTGTTTATCAGGCGACAGTGCGAAACTGTATCGAACGCCTTCCGGAAGTCAAGAATATGGCATCTACGTGGGAGCCTGTATCTGATATTTTCTGAGTCTTATGAACAAATAAAGCGAGTTGGGTCTCACACTATCGCTGTTTCCAGAATCCATGTCGCTTCCTACAGAGTAGATTCTGGGTTTCCAGAAATTACATGATGTTGTTGTTCTTGTGGTGTTCAGTCCTGAGAATGGTTTGATGCAGCTCTCCATGCTACTCTATCCAGTACTTACTGCAATCTAAATCCTTCTGAATCTTCTTAGTGTATTCATCTCTTGGTTTCCCTCTACGATTTTTACCCTCCACGCTGCCCTCCAATGCTAAATTTGTGATCCATTGATGCCTCAGATAATGCCCCACCAACCGGCCCCATCTTCTTGTCAAGTTGTGCCACAAACTCCTCTTCTCCCCTATTCTATTCAATACCTCCTCATTAGTTACGTGCGCTACCCATCTAATCTTCAGCATTATTCTGTAGCACCACATTTCGAAATCTTCTATTCTCTTCTTGTCCAAACTATTTATCGTCCATGTTTCACTTCCATACATGGCTACACTCCATACAAATACTTTCAGAAACGACTTCCTGACACTTAAATCTATACTCGATGTTAACAAATTCCTCTCCTTCACAAACGCTTTCCTTGCCATTGGTAGTCCACATTTTATATCCTTTCTACTTCGACCATAATCGGTAATTTGCTCCCCAAATAGCAAAACTCATTTACTACTTTAAGTGACTCATTTCCTAATCTGACTCACTCAGTATCACCCGACTTAATTCGACTACATTCCAATATCCTCGTTTTGTTTTTGTTGATGTTCATCTTACATCCTCCTTCCAAGACACTGTCCATTCCGTTCAACTGCTCTTCCAAGTCCTTTGCTGTCTCTGACAGAATTACAATGTCATCGGCGAACCTCAAAGTTTTTATTTCTTCTCCGTGGCTTTTAATACCTACACCGAATTTTTCTTTTGTTTTCTTTACTGCTTGCTCAATATACAGATTGAATAACATCGGGGAGAGGCTACAACCCTGTCTCACTCCCTTCCCACCCACTGCTCCCTTTCTTGCCCCTCGACTCTTATTACTGCCATCAGGTTTCTGTACAAATTGTAAATAGCGTTTGGCTCCCTGTATTTTACCCCTACCGCCTTTAGAATTTGAAAGAGAGTATTCGAATCAACATTGTCAAAAGCGTTCTCTAAGTCTACAAATGCTAGGAACGTAGGTTTGCCTTTCCTTAATCTTTCTTCTAAGAATAGGCGTAAGATCAGTATTGCCTCATTTGTTCCAACATTTCTACGGAATCCAAAATGATATTCCCCGAGGTCGACTTCTACCAGTTTTTCCATTCGTCTGCAAAGAATTCGCGTTAGTATTTTGCAGCTGTTAGTTCGGTAATTTTCACATCTGTCAACACCTGCTTTCTTTGGGATTGGAATTATTGTTCTTGAAGCTGAAGGTATTTCGCCTGTCACATACATCTTGCTCACCAGATGGTAGAGTTTTGTCACGACTGGCTCTCCCAAGGCCGTCAGTAGTTCTAATGGAATGTTTTCTACTCCCAGGGCCTTGTTTCGACTCAGGTCTTTCAGTGCTCTGTCAAACTCTTCACGCAGTATCGTACCTCCCACTTCATCTTCATCTAGATCTTCTTCCATTTCCATAATATTGTACTCAATTACATCGCCCTTGTATAGACCCTCTATATACTCCTTCCACCTTTCTGCTGTCCCTTCTTTGCTTAGAAGTGGGTTCCCATCTGAGCTCTTGATATTCATACAAGTGGTTCCCTTTTCTCCAAAGGTATCTTTAATTTTCCTGTAGGCAGTATCTATCTTACCACTAGTGAGATAAGCCTCTACATCCTTACATTTGTCCTCTAGCCATCCCTGCTTAGCAGTTTTGCACTTCCTTTCGATCTGATTTTTGAAAGGTTTGTATTGCTTTTTGCCTTCTTCATTTACTGCATTTTTATATTTTCTCCTTTCATCTACTAAAATCAATATTTCATCTGTTACCCAATGATTTCTTCCAGCCCTCGTCTTTGTACCTACTTGATCCTCTGCTGCCTTCACTTCTTCATCCCTCAAGGCTACCCATTCTTCTTCTACTGTATTTCTTTCCCCCATTCCTGTCAATTGTTCCCTTATGCTCTCCCTGAAACTCTCTAAAACCTCTGGTTTAGTCAGTTTATTCAGGTCCCATCTCCTTAAATTCCCACCTTTTTGCAGTTTCTTCAGTTTTAATCTACAGTTCATAACCAATAGATTGTCATCAGAGTCCACATCTGCCCCTGGAAATGTCTTACAATTTAAAACCTGGTTCCTAAATCTCTGTCTTACCATTATATAATCTATCTGATACCTTTTAGTATCTCCAGGGTTCTTCCATGTATACAACCTTCTTTCATGATTCTTGAACCAAGTGTTAGCTATGATTAATTTATGCTCTGTGCAAAATTCTACCAGACGACTTCCTCTTTCATTTCTTACCCCCAATCCGTTTTCACCTACTACGTTTCCTTCTCTCCCTTTTCCCACTCTCGAATTCCAGTCACCCATGACTATTAAATTTTCGTCTCACTTCACTACCTGAATAATTTCTTTTATCTCATCATACATTTCATCAATTTCTTCATCATCTGCAGAGCTAGTTGGCAAATAACCTTCTACTACTGTGGTAGGCGTGGGGTTATTATCTATCTTGGCCACAATAATGCGTTCACTATGCTGTTTATAGTAGCTTACCCGCACTCCTATTTTTTTATTCATTATTAAACCTACTCCTGCATTACCCCTATTTCATTTTGTATTTATAACCCTGTATTCACCTGACCAAAAGTCTTGTTCCTCCTGCCACCGTACTTCACTAATTCCCACTATATCTAACTTTAACCTATCCATTTCCCTTTTTAAATTTTCTAATCTACCTGCCCGATTAAGGGATCTGACATTCCACGTTTCGATCCGTAGAACGCCAGTTTTCTTTCTCCTAATGACGACGTCCTCTTGAGTAGTCCCCGCCCGGATATCCGATTGGGGGACTATTTTACCTCTGGAATATTTTACTCAAGAGGACTCCATCATCATTTAACCATACAGTAAAGCTGCATGCCCTCGTGAAAAATTACGGCTGTAGTTTCCCCTTGCTTTCAGCCGTACACAGTACCAGCACAACAAAGCCGTTTTGGTTAGTGTTTCACGGCCAGGTCAATCATCCAGACTTTTGCCCCTGCAACTACTGAAAAGGCTGCTGCCCCTCTTCAGGAACCACACGTTTGTCTGGCTTCTCAACAGATACCCCTCCTTCGTGGTTGCACCTACGGTACGGCCATCTGTATCGCTGAGGCACGCAAGCTTCCGCAAAAACGGCAAGGTCATGGTTCATTGGGGGGGGGGGGGGGGGGAATTACATGATACACGAGCAAATAACATTTTCTAAAATTCTACGACAGATCGAGGTCAGAGATATAGGCCTATAGTTTTGCGCATCTGCTCGACGACCCTTCTTGAAAACTGGAACTACCTGTGCTCTTTTCCAATCATTTGTAACCTTCCGTTTCTCTACAGACTTGCGATACACGGCTTTTAGAAGTGGGGCAAGTCCTTTCACGTACTCTGTGTAGTATCAGTTTGGTATCCCGTGAGGTCCAACCTCCGGGTTATAACAATCTGCCCTCGGGCAAACTCAGATAAATTTCGCCGAAACCGGTAATCATGGAATAAAAAGAATTCCTGCGATCTTTACTACCAGTTTATTGTTTTAAAAAACAGATAAACTGCCCGCCTTCCCCATTTAACACGTGAACAGGACGCTAAGTGAGACCACTTCGTCCTTGTATCTGATGAGCAGTCTTCCCTTGCCAGATGTCACTGCTAAGGCCTGGACGTATTTATGTTGATAGAAGGCCGGTGGTCATAATTTTCTGGCTGGTCAGTGTATACATTGCGTCTACATACGTTTATACGTCTGCAGTGTGTTCTTGTGTCTACAGGAGAAGTAGGTGATTTCGACTGCGTATCATATTCTTCGCACTTCATCTTTACATGGTTGAAAACATTAATTGCTTTCCACATATTGTGAAACTCTGGAACTTGTGCAGAGAGGGGTGCCGTTGGAAATAATATGTGAATAAAGCATATAGCAAAATAACTTAGTTTTATCTCCGTTGTTAACATTTAGTAATACTGCAAAGGCAACTGATAATTAATTTGGATATTAAATAAGTTTCCATTTCAAG
This sequence comes from Schistocerca cancellata, assembly GCF_023864275.1. NCBI lineage: Eukaryota > Metazoa > Arthropoda > Insecta > Orthoptera > Acrididae > Schistocerca > Schistocerca cancellata. The sequence goes on from NC_064633.1 coordinate 147,831,100, forward strand.
CGAATAGTAGCAGTTTCTATGGCTGTGTCATAAAAACTTACCACGACAACTGAATTTCGCTTTAGAAATTATGATCGCCTTGTGCCGTGCTATCTGTTTACCAAAATGGGATATGCACCTACCACGTTGTGCATTCACCCTCTGTTACAGCGGTGATAGGGATGTTAATTTTTCCATGTATCTGCCGAGATACGAACCTGGCAAATATCAACACTTAAAAAAAACTATTTATAGTATGTCTTAGCAGCTGAAATTTCTACCCTATGTTTCTTTTGAAGTACACTTACTGTATAAAAATGTTCATGGGAGTTTCGATGAGTCGGATATTCCCCTTGTAAAGATCCCTATTCGTATCAGGTTTTGCTAGTTCACCCATAGGGGTATGCCAACTTTTACAGCACTAGGGGTTATATGGCATCGTTGCAAACTTATAGAAAGTGTGTTTTTGAGATTGCCTAAATACGTAATTAAATTAGTGGGTCCTACATGATTCTGTGGTAAAAAAGTTTAGATACCCGCCACATACAGCGGATTCTCTTCCAGTTCTGCGCAAAACAATAGATGAATAAAAAACCAAACTCCATGTCAATTAGCCCCAGTCTCGACTACATTATTGTGATACTAAGCACCTTACATGCCGTAGCTCGCAGCTGACATAACAAGGACGTCCTGAGCGGTGTAGGTGACCAAAGGCCACTATAAACGATCAAGATTGTTTGTCACTGTCTGTTTCCTACCCATGTGTTTTTCAAAGAAGCACGCCGCCATACCAACTAAGTTTGTCATACTTAACCACACTTTTGAAACGGCTGTCACGCTCTACGTAGTGGAAATGGCTACCCATGCAGGCAAAGTATTTTTTGTATTAACTTTATAAAACAAGACGCTCGTCAACGGCGTGACAGGAACAGAGTGATAAATATTTGCAAGAAAATGTACTAAAGTAAATATTTCACTCAGAACTGCCGATTACTTCTCCTTTAATTATCAACTATTATTTTTTATTATACTGCACTCATGCTTACATGGAGCGCGTAAAAAGTTGATTTTCTTTTTAACCTCTTCCTGCAGAGCATATGGCTGGGAAGGACGCTACATCTGTGGGATTTGATACTTGCTAGTGTCCTTTGTTGTTATCCATATTCTCTCTTGATTGTATTTTCACAGAGAAATAAACTGTAGTAAAAGCTCTTACTCGATAAACGTTGGCGGCTAAATATCACACAAACAACGTTCGACGTCTTGTCAGATCGATCATCAATCAAACTTTCTCTCAAACTCGTTCATTACTGTCTACGTTTGACAAACACGTCGAACAAAGTCGCTCACTGTCAATCAGTTTCGCAAAGTAGTGAAGTTTGATAAGTTGTTTGATTGTTTACAGGGGCCTTAAGGAACACTGGATGGTCATAGAAAAAAATTATAACTTAAACGTTGTTTATGCGCTAACGTAAAAGAGAAATAGTAATCACCAGAAGGGTACAAAGTTTCCCATGAATCTAGTTATTAGGATGTGTTTATGACGATGATCTTACTATAAAATTTAATAAAACAGGAAATGTTATAATCCCGAATCAATTCGTACATTTTCGGATTGTCACGAATAACGCCCCAAGGAAGTGATCCGCACTATAGCCAGTGTCGTTACATGTCAGCGCGGTCTTAGAGAAATACAGTCTAATTACGGTTTAGGAAATCTATCTACGGCTCGTTTGTGCGTGAGAAGTATGTAACGTGTGTGGCTTATTTTGAGTGTGGATTGTGACAACGTCAGTTTTCTTACATTGATCCACGCCAACGTTACGTAATAGTCAGTCTTACATTTAAGCCTGAATGTCCAAGTCACCAAGTCACATGAATCAGAAACACATTTCAGCCAACGGCGCCCAACCAATATGTTACGCCTCGCCTTCCACCGCTCTGGGCGGAAAACTCGGAATGAAGACGCCAGATCAGTGAAATTTACAGACTTTTGCGTTTTGCGATATTTTCCGATGCGTCTAAGTCCAACTGCGACCTCCATACAGACTGCCAATACCGTGGACATACACAGGGGGAGTTTATTTTAACTACATCAATTAGATCTGTCGTATTCTCCTACATATTTCGGTTATATCGCTATTGCTAACTTCACGTTATTGTGAATGACTAGAAAGAATATTAGGACACAAGTGGATGTAATGTATCCTTTTCTTTTGCCACTATTTCATCTTTGATGGGCGTCTGGATTTGGAGCTTTCTATTTCTTGCGGAGGATGACGCTCCTGTGTCCACCCTGTCAATGTAACCTAAGATGAGATACATACTCGTGCACCAGGATTGTGTTTCAATCGTAGAATTTTATTTTGTGCTGTGATGTTGTAGTTAGTTATGTGTTGAAAAGAATTTGCAAATCTGAGGCTTGCCTATCCCACAAAGTCAAGTTCATTTAACTATTTTTTGTGTGAACTGTCGATCGTTGATCGACGTGAGCACACGACTTTATGACAATCGTTGTTTTGTTATTTTGACCGACCCAAATGTTGTATAGAAAATAACTCGCATCCCTGTGAAATTCCGATTACGCCACTTAATAGTGACTGCAAAAATGTATAGAAGTTTCTTTTATTCCTCGCTCATCTTCGATGACATTTAGAACAATTACTTGAAAAAAAATGGCTCTCAGCAGTATGCTACTTAACGTCTGAGGTCATCTGTCTCTAGAACTTACAACTAATTAAACCTAACTAACCTAAGGACATCACACACATCCATGCCCGAGGCAGGATTCGAATCTTCGACCGTAGCGACCGCTCGGCTCCAGACTGTAGCGCCTAGAACCGCACGGCCACCCCGGCCGGCAATTACTTGAAAAACTGAATCGCAATAAACTCAGTCTGCAGGGACAGACACTACAGCCACATATTCATCGACACTCAGTATCAAAACCGTGACCGAGAGGGATGGCGCAGTGGTTAGCACACTGGAGTCGCATTCGGGACGACTACGGTGCAAATCCGTCTCCGGCTATTCTGATTTAGGTTTTCCATGATTTCCCTAAATCGTTTCAGGCAAATGCCGGGATGGTTCCTCTGAAAGGGCACGGCCGTTTCCCTTACCCATCATTCCCAAATCCGAGCTAGTGCTCCGTCTCTAATGACCTCGTTGTCGACGGGACCTTAAACATTACTCTCTTCTTCCTCAAAACAGTTACCAAGATTCTGAACAACGCTTGAGCGCAACTTGAAATTTTGTGACATTTACAAGCTAGCCTAGCAATCTCCATAGATCTCTTCGCCTGCTTCCCGGTGCGTATCATTGTAATAGGTCCTGTGTGGCATTGATGTAGGGCCTCTTACGTTCCCATTCCGCGCTTCACTCATAATTTTTATGAGTCACTCACTGTGTACGGTGATTCAAGCGCCTGGAATTGGCAGAGGGGCACAGAAAATCGCTCACTTCCATTCAATTCCCTACCCCTGAATGCCCCGATCGCATAGAATCACGCAAGGCGTAATGTCTCCGTTAATCATTACAGACCACAGAAACAAGACACTTCTTCACTCATATATCGCGTCCAAAGACAGCGGCTATCATAGAGAAGCAATTGAGAAGAGAGCATGATATTTTCTGGGGCTGAGAAGGATTTCCCATGAAAGAAGAGGATGAGTGGATGTTAGGATTGTCACTGCGTCGGACGCAATTTCTAAAGTAGATGGTACATAAAGCAGTTAATTTCAGATGTCTCTTCACATAAGTCTTTGAAATAATGAAATTATCATGCTGCATATCAGAGCACTGAGTACTATATTAGCAGCCGTAACTGTATGATGTAACTAAAATTTGGCCCCATATTATCATTACTGATGTGCGAAACTAACAAGCAGCGGTACCCATCAGCACGCAGGTTACAGCAAGTTACGTCAGGGTCGTTCAATAAAAACACCAAATTGACTTTTCTTAGAACTTACAGATTCTTAAGAGGTAGAGTCTGATGACAGGCCGGCCGAGTGGCCGAGCGGTTCTAGGCGCCACAGTCTGGAACCGCGCGACCGCTACATTCGCAGGTTCGAATTCTGCCGTGGGCATGGATGTGTCTGGTGTCCTTGGGTTACTAAGGTTTAGGTAGTTCTAAGTTCTTTGGGCTGATGACCTCAGAAGTTAAGTCCCATAGTGCTCAGAGCCATTTGAACAATTTTTTTTCTGATGACAGTGACAAGAGTGTATTTTACGTGTATTATTTTACCACACAGTGTCTGCCTCGTTCTATGGCCTTACGACAGTTTACGTAAGATCAAGTACTCCCTGTTGGTAAATACTCTTGTCCTGTGTTCATATCCACGCATTAACTGCATGAGTTACACTCACATCGACCTTAATGTGTGTTACATCTGACCAATCCGTAGTCCGTGAGCGCGAGGGCTTACCTACAGCGTGTATGAGGCAATGATGCCCATCCCACTTTGCCGTGTTCACTGCCTTTGAGACTTGTCTGTCGGCGTATAGCGATCGCTTCTGGCGATTCTTCAGAGTCTTCATAGTTGCCCTTCACTTACTTGTTGCGTGACTTCGACGACCGTGACACCGTAACTATTGTAAAAGTTTATCTAAAGAGTCCTGACACAAACCCTCTTCATTGGCCTCAAATAAAATCGGTCCTAGTCCAGATTATGATACTTTTCTTTGTATCTTTTGGCTCGTTGTGGGAATTCGTGGAATCTATTTTGAGCAGATCTTTGAACATCCAAGAGTCCTAGCCGCTACACATGCACTTCCTATTTTCAATGATAGCTGTGGAACCAGATTTAGATGTATGATGTTTGTACGAGTAATGGCATCCGCGTGACTCGCTATGTGAGGAACAGTGGCAGTGACTGACCGCAGTCGATCATCCCGCTCAGTTTCTGCATTTCCTGGCGCTTTAGCTTTCTTTATGCATCACACAGCAGCAGTCCTATTAACTGAAACAATACCATACGTCTGTATATAAAAGGAGTTCACTACAGTTCCTTTTTCTACAGCCAAGATTTTAATTACACTACTGGCCATTAAAATTGCTACACCACGAAGATCACGTGCTACAGACGCGAAATTTAACCGACAGGAAGAAGATGCTGTGAAATGCAAATGATTAGCTTTTCAGAGCATTCACACAAGGTTGGCGCCGGTGGCGACACCTACAACGTGCTGACATGAGGAAACTTTCCAACCGATTTCTCATACACTAACAGCAGCTGACCGGCGTCGCCTGGTGAAACATGGTTGTGATGCTTCGTGTAAGGAGGAGAAATGCGTACCAGCACGTTTCCGACTTTGATAAAGGTCTGATTGTAGCCTATCGCGATTGCGGTTTATCGTATCGCGACATTGCTTCTCTAGTTGGTCTTCATCCAGTGACTGTTAGCAGAATATGGAGGGTTCAGGAGGGTAATACGGAACGCCGTGCTGGATCCCAATGGCCTCGTATCACTAGCAGTCGAGATGACAGGCATCTTGTCCGCATGGCTGTAACGGATCGTGCAGCCACGTCTCGATCCCTGAGTCAACAGATGGGGACGTTTGCAAGACAACAACCATCTGCACGAACAGTTCGACGACGTTTGCAGCAGCATGGACTATCAACTCGGAGACCATGGCTGCGGTTATCCTTGAGGCTGCATCACAGACAGGAGCGCCTGCGATGGTGTACTCAACGACGAAATTGGGTGCACCAATGGCAAAACGTAATTTTTTCTGATGAATCCAGGTTCTGTTTACAGCATCATGATGGTCGGATCCGTGTTTGGCGACATCGCAGTGAACGCACATTGGAAGCGTGTATGCGTCATCGCCATTCTGGCGTACCACCTGGATTGATAGTATGGGGTGACATTGGTTACACGTCTCGGTCACCTCTTGATCGCATTGACGGCACTGTAAACAATAGACGTTAGATTTCAGATGAGTTACGACCCGTTGCTCTACCCTTCATTCGATCCCTGAGAGACCCTACATTTCAGCAGGATAATGCACGACCGTATACTGCAGGTCCTGTACGGGTCTTTCTGGATACAGAAAATGTTCGACTGCTGCCCTGACCAGCACATTCTCCAGATCTCTGACCAATTGAAAACGTCTGGTCAGTGGTGGCTGAGCAACTGGCTCATCACAATACGCTAGTCACTACTCTTGATGAACTGTGGTATCGTGTTGAAGCTGCATGGCCAGCTGTACCTATACACGCCATCCAAGCTCTTTTTGGCTCAATGCCCAGGCGTATCAAGGCCGTTATTACGGCCAGAGGTGGTTGTTCTGGGTATAGATTTCTCAGGATCTATGCACCAAAATTGCGTGAAAATGTAATCAGATGTCAGTTCTAATGTAATATATTTGTCCAATGAATAGTCGTTTAGCATCTGCATTTCTTCTTGGTGTAGCAATTTTAATGGCCAGTAGTGTAAAATACGTTGCATTTTAATGGTTCATTATGCTCTAAAATCTGTCGGAATTGCTAGAAATATCTAACATGTGCCAAAGAAATATTGAATGTGGAGCGACTAAAAGGACGATTTCCTATATGTGTTAACTACTGTAAAAAATGTAGATTTATTTAGTGTACGACACCAGAATTAAGTGTCAGCTAAGCTCACAATTAAACCGTCAGAGTGGAAGTACTCGCTACCACAAATACAATCACGACAAAAAATTGTGCTTATAGAAACGTGGAAATCACTCTGATCGAGAGTGGCGAGAGTGAATGTGCCGAAATCGTCATTCAGGCGTTTTATGGGTTATGTGTACATTGACATTGTGTTACAGAGTTATCAATGGTTTCCAGATATAAGTGCCAGCATTTTGCATTTCACCTGAGTCGTGGGAGGCGATCACACGGCGCTGTTTTTGTTCGGGGCTAAAGATTAGCGGAACAACTTTCGCACACGCTTCTCTTCTTTAAAATATTTTGTGGAATGTTTTCCACACTTGCTGTAGAGATGTCGGTGTACTGAAATTTTTGACATCATCCTGAACACACTGCTACCTTCCGTCTACAACTTAACACCGCCTATTCACACTTGATTGGTCGAATGCAAAGTTATTGTTTACAGTTGATATTTGATACTGCCACCGTACTTTCTGCGATGACGTCCGTCGTACACGCAAGGAATAAAATTAGACCTGGATTCTTTTGGACGAACCTTGTAAATACGTAACCTGGCGGAAATCTAAAATCCTTCTCATGCCGTTCGCTGACGCAGTTCCTTTACAAAGAACTGACAACGCTAGCGAATAGTAATGAAATGGAGAGAAGCTACTAAATGATCACCGTAGGGTGTAAAATCTCGCAGCTGAGACTTATTTATGTGTAAATTCAATAAATGGTCCGATATCATTACAATACATGAGGGGTAAACTGTCGCTAGAATCACTCACCGAATTCATAGTTCATCACGCAACAGTTTAACACATCTATTGGAAGAATCTTATAGGTAGTTCATGTACGAAGAAGCTTGCATAACACTCGATCGATCAATTTTTGAATATGATTCGATAGTGTGGCTTGGTTGTATTGCTGGATTAATAGAGAAGGTAGAAATATGAAAAAAAGAGGTGCATGATTCGCGGTGGTTAGTTTGGGATCTTGCCCACTCGTCGCTTATAGGGTGCCTAAAGGATGCTGCGTTCTCGGAATGCTATACAATAATTCAAACAAATAACTTTAGCAGTTTTATTTCTATAAAGCAATTGACAATAATTAACTTTGGTGTTACAATGGTGTAACAAGTAACATACAAACGGCAATACTCATCGCTATAGACAAAGCCCAGACAAGTAACTGATAAGGATCACAACTAGTTGTTCTTGTAGCACGCTCCGCAAATACGTTCCATTAATGTCAGTACACTGAGGAGGTCTGAGCGGCCGAGGCTGGCAGGAGCGCCTCTTATATTCGCCTCTTGCTGGTGGCGCTCCTGACGCGGCGTGGTCCAGTTCTGCGCATCATTGACCGACGTTTCCTCACCGCCTTGTCTGATCTTCCGCATTCATCTTCGCTCTTGCGCTTGTGGTTACGCCAGAACAGTTAGTTTTCTTATTATTCGCCGAAATTTACAACTTGTAAATCAGTAAAATGATTGCTATAGTAAGAGATTTGTTAACGACGCAGACTATTCCGCCCTTTGGTCGCATCTCGCACATCTTTCCGAAAACTATTTGATTGCTACAGGGCATTTAATTACTGATATTGGAGTAGCGACCAGTTACACTCCATCTCACTTGTCAACCGGCACAAAACACGGTAGATATCCTTAAGATTCCGAGAAAAGCGTAGAGTTTACTCAGTGTACCCACAAAAAAATTGATGCTGGAGTAGAGATTAGTTTCACTCCATCTTGCGTGTCAACGCGCGGTTGGTGACGCTTGTTTACACACATTTTATAAGGTCACTGGAGCAAAACACGATAGATACTCTCCACATGTCGAGCAAGATATAGAGTTTACTCGGTTTACACATAAACAACACATTTTATAAGCTCACTGGAGCAAAACACGGTAGATACTCTCCACATGTCGAGCAAGACATAGAGTTTACTCGGTTTACACATAAACAAAGAAACAATCACATACATTTGGCACTCATTTCCTTTCTTGTACATGACGTTCCAGAATTAAATAAAATCAGTCCCCAACCCATGATTCTAACCAAAGTTTCCGAAAGTTTACCCTTGTTTATAAGGCAAATTTCTGAACTGGCAGCCCCATCCCAAATGTATTACTTTTGACCCAGTCCCAACTAGCCTAGAATTTGGCTGGGAACTCCCTGGCTCTTCACTGGGTCATTATCCCAACAGGCCGCTCTATCTTTAGGGGTACGATGTGAAAAGTAATAAATAAAAAGTGTAATACAGGTACATTCGACATGACCAGCAACTCACCGGCCTTACTGAGTATACACACAGAGGCCTTTCATAATTTTTGTCTAGGACATATTTCCCAAGAATTAAATTTTAAATGGCTATCAACTCCTACTTCTGACGAAGGTTTACGGAAGGTTTCCATTGGTTTTAAGGCTAATGCTGAAACAGAAAATATCCTGATAAATGTTCCCAATTCTTATTCCTTCTGCTCCACTTCCAGCTCGCTTAAAATCTTGCTGAAAATGTCCTGATTATTCGTTGCCCATTGCTCGAACAGTCTCCTCTAACCGCAGGGATAGGAAATGAAAAGTAATTAAAGAATGTACAGCATATGGACATTAGACATGTCGACGAACACATCGTTAACCACCATACATACAGTACTTACAGATGGATTCTATACTTATTGTCCAGAACATATTTCTCAGAATTGTGAAAATCTCTTATGCCTACCGAACAGACCAAAGTTTTCAGTAGGTTTCGGGCGTCAGTCGTAAGCCATCTTCTTCCCTTTAATTTTTGGAACAGAGTGCTCTAACTTAGGATGTAGGGATTGCAAGATATTAAAAATATGTGCACTATGTAATGAGCCTCGTCAGTGCTTAATATTCCACGATGTGCCTTCGCACGCCATGTTGAAAATTACTTTGATGTAATTTGCATCGAATCGTGCACTCATTTCTAAAACTATAATCAGGGATATTACACACTCTTGAGCTAATAACGTAACATACATTTACCTTCAACAGTTCTGCAAAACCATTCCATCTCCATTCACAACAATTATACGCCATAACTATCCATTTACTACTGTGCTCCATCCAACACTCTATACAACGAAAGAAAAAAGATATAGTGTGTAAACAAAAGAGTTAACGTCTTTCACAATAACGATCGCAGGTAGACCTTTAAAATAATAATAAAATAAACTTACGGAATTTTAAGCAAAATACTTCAACATTATTTCAGATACGTAGAATATTGCTAATTAAATATGAGTTAATTACTTTCTATGAACATATATTTATAACAAGTCATTTCTGTCTAACTGCAGGTATAAATACCTTTTGGCATGATAACGTTAATATTGTGTCATTGGCTTCACTACATTACAACCAGTGCAGAGGGTTAATCGTAATCCACCAATAATCATGTTCAAAAGAATCGCTCGCCTACTCTGCCTTACGTGCCGTACATATCCCTGTGTGTGTGTGTGTGTGTGTGTGTGTGTGTGTGTGTGTGTGTGTTGTCTGCCCGTAGATGCGATTGCGACATCGTGCGGCACAGATGAAACAGTTGAGAAAAGAGAGAAGGTTGTGGTGGAGAGCTTCACACCAGTAAAAAAACTGGATGAAGGAAATCTGAGTTTCTCTTTATCGCCGCCCAGAACAGACTTAACTTGTATATTGAGTGAGCGTAGTGATTGAATAAAATGTCCTCAGGCATATAGCCAAATTAAGTGCCTAAGATACCACGAACTTTCGTGTAAGTGCGGTGGATGGGTGTAGGCCGCCACCATTATTAAATGTACCCAGCAAGCGGAAGGTTGAAGAAGGCGCTTCGAACTCAGAGTCGACGTATACCACTAGATGCCGTTACCGTATGCACCAGTGTCGTCACTCCCGGTGGTTGAGTATGTGTAATACTGTACCAGCAACCCGCCAGCAGTCATCACACATAACTATGGCCAAGGGATACGTGGTCAAAAACTCGTGGTATTTTAATCGCTTGACGCAGCTGAAAGCCTTATAAGATATTATTAAACGTTACCGCCGCGTGAGTCTCCGTTCTTACAGGGAAGTGGTAGTACAGTTTCCGCTCTACTTGTCATTTGTATGAATACGCAATATTTTTCTGGATAATCCTCGTAAAAACCTGCCTGGGAGAACACGGTTGACAAGTAAGTAGCAACGGAAAACGCTGTTAAATTGCACATACTGCGACTCCAGGGAGGTACCAGTTGTTCATCAGCCACCGCTCTGCAGTCCAGTCATGCCCTCACAGACTCCCAGACGGTGCTTGGCGACTGTGTGCGCGTGATGCGGGCCACGCAGCGAGCGGCTTGTGAATGCGCATGCGCCAGACGCCACTGGGCCCGCGGTGCCCTGTCATTAGCTAATTCGGCCTGAAGCAGCGCTAACACGCTAACGCGCCGCGAATTACTCGCCGCCGACTGCATTCGGTACTGTCCTGCCCTCCGGCGCAGCTCCGCGCCTCACAGGTCTTAGCTCACTCCCCCATCCCCCCTCCCCCGCGCTTACCCCCCACCCCTTACCACCCCCGCATGCACCGTCGGCACGCCTTCCGCGCGCCACTGTTAACTCCGGCCGGGGCCGAATTTCATAATGAGAAGCACTAGCGCTGCTGCCCGCCTCCCCTTGAGTCCGTCTTAACTTAATTCCCTCAAATTAATTAATTAAATAATTAATTAACTGCGGTTTAACCGCGCCGGTGGACGGCCGGCGGCGCATGCGGGTCACGCTCCCGGCTGCGCGAGACGCTCCGCCCCCCCGGGGGCCGGCTGGCTCTCGCTCTTCGCTCTGCCCCCGTTTCCAATGCGAGTCGTCTTCCAGACTCCTGAGCGGCCCCACCGCTCCCGATGGAGCTTCGCAGCCGAAAGGCGTCTGTTTGCTGAGTTCACTCATAGGCTCTGAGGCGACTTCCAGCAGCCAGCTGCGGTCCTCTCTTGCTCAGAGCTGCCAAGAATATAAGCGCAATACCACTGCTCTTGTTCTGCTTGTACCTCTGAGAAACCATAAAGTGGTTTCCTAACAACAACAAAGGAACAGGCTAAAGCAATATATTCATATAGAACATGTTAAGGGGCCGGAGCTGTCTTAGCGCCAGCAGTCGCACCATCTATTTTTTGTGCAAAATTAATGGTATCCAGTTTAGAATTTAAAATGAAAACATTACTGAAAATTATCTAAAATAAAGCGGTTAAACGTTGTATAATGTAACTGAATTTATGGTTACTAAATAGGAGAACCGTGGAAAAAAATGAAGGACATTATTAGCTCCGTTATCTTCTAATCGTTTGACTCCAAATTCACATCGACCTTTTCAAGAAACGTCATATTGGCCGCTGAATGTACAAAATACTTATTTATTTCAAGTTTATGCTACCGTCACTTTTTATCTTAAGCTTAATGTAACATAATGCAACGCGTTTCGAACATACATCATATTCCATATTCCATAAAGAACAGCTATGAACTTATTAACAATTTGAAAGATTTGACAGTACCACATCAAGCCAAGCTTCTATCCCCAGATATTGTTAACCTTTACAGCAGTATGCCTGTAGATGAAACAGTTGAGATAATAAGAATGAACCTATTGAGGAACGAGACAATGAGCAAACCAGAAATCATAGAACTTGTAGATGTACTTAATCTAGTGCTCTCACAGGATAACTTCTCTTTTAACAATAAAATTTACACCCAGGGCCAAGAATTAGCAATGGGAAGCCCTCCCAGTGCCCTATTAGCTGAAATATTTATCAACGATATGGAAAAGAAAATTCTAACACTAAATGATAACATCACATGCAAAATTAAATTCTGTAAGAGATATGTAGATAACACCCTCATTGTATTTGATGGCACAGAGGATGAAGTGACAAACCTTTTTAACAAATTCAATAGCCTACATAGAAATATTTAATTCACCCTTGAACAGGAAGAAGAAAACACCATATCTTTTCTTGACATAGATATATAAAAAAAGAACCAAAAGATAGCTTTCAATGTTTACAGAAAATTTACTGGCACCGACACCACTATACCAAACTCCGCAACAAATCCCTCCTCCCACGAAAAAGCTGCTTATAGATCAATCCTGTACAGAGCACACAAATTTCCACTTCAACATACAGAACTCCGACAAGAAATTGAAACCATAACATATACTGCAATAAACGATGGATATGACCCTTCTCTAATTAATACCATGTCACAACAAATGAAAAATAAACTGAACAAGCAACATCAAACTACACTCACAACTGACAGCGCCCCAGCAGTCAAATATGTAAAAATGTCATATCTTGGAATAGCATCCGACAAATTAGCAAGACTGTTCAAAAACACGGACGTAAAAATCAGCTTCAGCACCAACAACAACTTAAGTAGGAAGCTTATTCACAATATAAAACGACCAGATACAAGTCTTGATGTATCTGGCATTTACAAAATTACCTGCAGCCAATGTAATAAATATTATATCGGCCTAACAGGCATAAATTTCACAACCCGACTCAAAGAACATTTAGACTGCTACAGGCTCGATAAATGTAACAAATCAGCAGTAGAAACTCACATTAAAGACACAGGCCACCCTTTAAAAATCGAAGTCAACCTCGAAATTTTACACAAAATAGGAAAAACTAAAAGAATGGATATGGAAGAAATGGAAATTTTCGTACATAACATAAAGCGTGAGGATAACATTCTCTACGAAATTACCGAATTCAAAAATTCAAAATTCTTCAACAGTCTTATGCCACTTCTAACTCAATTGATTCAAGATATGTCAATGTAAATAATTGACAACCAATCAGTCAGTACCAAGAATATCGATACAAAACCTCGATAATCGATACAGACTCACGTGCTACAGTCCGACATCTTGTGTTGTGTGTATAACATGGAAGCAATTTGTGCAGTGAATTACGTTGGCAATCAGTGACATAACTATTATGTGCAATAGTGTAATGACAATCAACAGCTCCACCATTAACCAGTGATGCGAGTGAAGAAGCAAGATTACGAAATTGTAAGTGATAAACTGTCATATAAAAGCCTTTCACAGGATGTTCGTAACACGTAACTGACGCAGACCTATCTGCATCCTATACAGGCAGCCGGCCGGTGTGGCCGCGCGGTTCCAGGCGCTACAGTCAGGAACCGCGTGACCGCTACGGTCACAGGTTCGAATCCTACCTCGGGCATGGATGTGTGTGATGTCCATAGGTTAGTTAGGTTTAAGTAGTTCTAAGTTCTAGGGGACTGATGACCACAGATGTTAAGTCCCATATCCTCAGAGCCATTTGAACAATTTTGAGCCTATACAGGCTGTGATACACATAGTCAACCACAAAGAAGAAAACCAGCAGAAGACATCACTGATTTCGATTTCTAGGCATACACGGCCCCCTTCCTTCAACCCAAATGCCACACCAACAGCTACAGTAAAAAACAATTGACAAAGTGTTCCAGATTAATCTAGTTTAAGACGGTTTATTTTAAGTAACATTTCTCTATGTATGTAAGTATGTATAAACGCCTGAAGATGAACAAAAGTTAACAGAAACTTGAAATAAATAATTATTCACACAGTCACGGTTCACAAACATAGCCATTTTCATAACCGCAAATTATGCGTTTGGTTCTGTTATCACGTGATATACTTCAAGCTGCTGAATTTCGGCATAAGTCAAATTACAAAATCCTCCGACATGAAATTAAATCATCGACGTATCTGAGTCACTTACCTATTTTAAATGTAAGTTTTTTTGCACTCCTTATTGAGTAACACAGAGCGATACAAGTTACACGAAGAGATTGTTTACGCGTTTCCCCATTATCGTAGCTGATATAACACGGTCCAAGTGGTATCCTGGAGTGTAAATAAAAGCTGTCTTCTTTATTATATGTTTCCTTTTTAGTTACTTAATCTGTCAAAAATAAAAATAATTTTACAAGGTTCCGCGAAAAAATTAACATACCAATAACATTGCTATGTTGTTGTTGTTATGGTCTTCAGTCTCCAGACTGGTTTGATGCAGCTCTCCATGCTACTCTATCTTGTGCAAGCTTCTTCATCTCCCAGTACCTACTGCAACCTACATCCTTCTCAATCTGCTTGGTGTATTCACCTCTTGGTCTCCCTCTACGATTTTTACCCTCTACGCTGCCCTCCAGTACTAAATTAGTGATCCCTTGATGCCTCAGAACGTGTCCTACCAACCGATCCCTTCTTCTAGTCAAGATGTGCCACAAACTTCTCTTCTCCCCAATCCTATTCAACACCTCCTCATTAGTTATGTGATCTACCCATTTAATCTTCAGCATTCTTGTGTAGCACCACATTTCGAAAGCTTCTATTCTCTTCTTGTCTAAACTATTTATCGTCCATGTTTCACTTCCATACAAAGCTACGTTCCATACAAATACTTTCAGAAACGACTTCCTGACACTTAAATCTATACTCGATGTTAACAAATTTCTCTTCGTCAGAAACGCTTTCCTTCCCATTGCTAGTCTACATTTTATATCCACTCTACTTCGACCATCATCAGTTACTTTGCTCCCCAAATAGCAAAACTCCTTTACTACTTTAAGTGTCTCATTTCCTAATCTAACACCAAATGGTTGGTTCAAATGGGTCTGAGCACTATGGGACTTACCTACTGTGGTCATCAGTCCCCTAGAACTTAGAACTACTTAAGCCTAACTAACCTAAGGGCATCACACACATCCATGCCCGAGGCAGGATTCGAACCTGCGACCGTAGCAGTCGCGCGGTTCCGGACTGAGTGCCTTAACCGCGAGACCACCGCGGCCGGCAATCTAATACCGTCAGCATCACCCGGTCCGCCCCAGTAGCTGAGTGGTCAGCGTGACGGATTGCCGTCCTCCGGGCCTGGGTTCGATTCCCGGCTGGGTCGGAGATTTTCTCCGCTCAGGGACTGGGTGTTGTGTTGTGTTCATCATCATTTCATCCCCATCCGGCGTGCAGGTCGCCCAATGTGGCGCCGAATGTAATAAGACCTGCGCCAAGGCGGCCGGACCTGCCCCGCGAGGGGCCTCCCGGCCAATGACGCCAAACGCTCATCATCATCATCAGCATCACCCGACTTAATTCGACTACATTCCATTGTCCTCGTTTAGCTTTTGTTGATATTCATCTTATATCCTACTTTCAAGACACTATCCATTCCGTTCAACTGCTCTTCCAAGTCCTTTGCTGTCTCTGACGGAATTACAATGTCATCGGCAAACCTCAAAGATTTTACTTCTTCTCCATGGATTTTAATACCTACTCCGAATTTTTCTTTTGTTTCCTTCACTGCTTGCTCAATGTACAGATTGAATAAAATCGGGGAGAGGCTACAACCCTGTCTGACTCCCTTCCCAACCACTGCTTCCCTTTCATGTCCCTCCACTCTTATAACTGCCATTTGGTTTCTATACAAATTGTACATAGCCTTTCGGTCCCTGTGTTTTACCCCTGCTACCTTCAGAATTTGAAAGATAGTATTCCAGTCAACATTGTCAACAGCTTTCTCTAAGTCTACAAATGCTAGAAACGTAGGTTTGCCTTTCCTTTATCTAGCTTCTAAGTTAAGTCGTAGGGTCAGTATTGCCTCACGCGTTACAATATTTCTATGGAATCCAGACTGATCTTCCACTAGGTCGGCTTCTACTAGTTTTTCCATTCGCCTGTGAAGATTTCGCGTTAGTATTTTTCAGCCGTGACTTATTAAACTGATAGTTCGGTAATTTTCACATCTGTCAACAACTGCTTTCTTTGGGATTGGAATTATTATATTCTTCTTGAAGTCTGAGGGTATTTCGCCTGTCTCATACATCTTGCTCACCAGTTGGTAGAGTTTTGTCAGGACTGGCTCTCCCAAGGCGGTCAGTAGTTCTAATGGAATGTTGTCTACTCCCGGGGCCTTGTTTCGACTTAGGTCTTTCAGTGTTCTGTCAAACTCTTCACGCAGTATCATATCTTCCATTTCATAATCTACATCCTCTTCCCTTTCCGTAATATTGTCCTTAAGTACAACACCCTTGTATAGACCCTCTATATACTCCTTCCAACTTTCTGCTTTCCCTTCTTTGCTTAGAACTGGGTTTCAACCTGAGTTCTTGATATTCATAAAAGTGGTTCTCTTTTCTCCAAAGGTGTCTTTAATTTTCCTGTAGGGAGTATCTATCTTACGCCTAGTGAGATAAGCGTCTACATCCTTACCTTTACCCTGTAGCCATCCCTGCTTAGCCATTTTGCACTTCCTGTCGATCTCATTTTTGAGACGTTTGTATTCCTTTTTGCCTGCTTCATTTACTGCATTTTTATATTGTCTCCTTTCATCAATTAAATTCAATATTTCTTCTGTTACCCAAGGTTTTCTACTAGCCCTCGTCTTTTTACCTACTTGATCCTCTGCTGCCTTCACTACTTCATCCCTCAAAGCTACCCATTCTTCTTCTACTGTATTTCTTTCCCCCATTCCTGCCATTTGTTTCCTTACCCTCTCCCTGAGACTCTGTACAACCTCTGGTTTAGTCAGTTTATCCAGGTCCCATCTCCTTAAATTCCCACCTTTTTGCAGTTTCTTCAGTTTTAATCTACAGTTCGTAACCAATAGATTGTCGTCAGAGTCCACATCTGCCCTGGAAATGTCTTACAATTTAAAACCTGGTTCCTAAATCTCTATCTTACCATTATATAATGTTGCTATATCATAACAAAACGGCAGCCGACAAAAATGGTTCAAATGGCTCTGAGCACTATGGGCCTTAACCTCTTTGTTCATCAGTCCCCTATAACTTATAATTACTTAAATCTAACTAACCTAAGGACATCACACACATCCATGCCCGAGGCAGGATTCGAACCTGCGACCGTAGCGGTTGCGCGGTTCCAGACTGTAGCGCCTAGAAATGCATGGCCACTGCGGCCGGCGGCAGCCGACATTTAGGCTCCAAGATGCCTTATGGATCACGCCATATCCCCTAGGAGGTACACTTGATAAAGGTAAATCGCAGAAACGAACTCGTAATGTAACTTGTATCACTACGGGTAAATAAATTAATAATGCAGCAAAAGAACGTGTTCTCAGACCTCATGCACGTTGCGGATCCGCTGGAAAGGTAGTTCTTGAATACCATTTATATATATAATCCCAATCCCAATAAACAACCTTTCTTATACACTGCCCGCATCTCGTGGTCGTGCGGTAGCGTTCTCGCTTCCCACGCCCGGGTTCCCGGGTTCGATTCCTGGCGGGGTCAGGGATTTTCTCTGCCTCGTGATGGCTGGGTGTTGTGTGCTGTCCTTAGGTTAGTTAGGTTTAAGTAGTTCTAAGTTCTAGGGGACTGATGACCATAGATGTTAAGTCCCATAGTGCTGAGAGCCTCTTATACACTGTTTACGTGTGATTTGAGGCAATCTGTAAACAGCGTTGTTTAAATCATTATATTGAAATTAAATTACCAATGATAATTTGGATTCTAGTTATAATCGTTATGTTACCACTCATGACCAGTTGTAGGAATCTCACATTACGTGACCATGTGTTACAGAGGTACAGTGTACTTGAAGTGTTACATCTGTTCTAGTTATACACTGAGACAATACTTGAAAAGAAAATGCATTCTTAACAACGAACATGATATCTGTATGAACCTGATCAGGCGCTGAATTACTATTCGACCGTAAAGCAACGTGACAAACACAAGACACAACTTCGATAATTAGATGAAAACCGACAACCATAATTTGGGCAGACTGTGACATTCATGTCGAACGATAATTAGCGCTAAGAATACGTATAATCACGGAAGATACTGGGCCCCCGAAACACATACTACACTGATCTACAAAAGTTAAGTAGATAATGTAATATAACATAAAAACAATTCGCTGAAAATTAATGAGAGTGCTAGAGGATAGCTTGAGTACAGAGTCAAATGGGTCTGGCCCGTCAACACGAGGCAGTTGAAGGAACGGGTAAGGATAGTGTGTGTGTCAATCGTTGAGTAGTTGGTGTTCTCCGTTAGAAATGGCCCAGCGGCAACTTCTGAATGGCTTCGCACAGGGAAAGAATCGTAGGGAAACTGAAGAAGGGCTGTTACTAGTATAGCCCAGAAATATAGTATTATAGCATTTTTTTTGGACGTGTGTGAGGAGCGTGTTTGTGCAACGGACAAGAAGAGAACTAGGTGAAACAGCGGGTGCACTTGCAGCGACGTTTAACAGGACTACAAGGAACACCACACAGGGCAGCGGCTGTCTGGTGGTAGTCTGTTTGCATGACGACCAAAATGTTAAGTTCCATTGATTCTTGCACATTTGCGACATCGTTTGCGACAGAGCTAAATTCACAGGGACAGGGCCAACGAGAAGTGAGAGCGTATGCTCTTCTTGTATGAGAGCAGAATTAGTATAATTTGCGCTTAGGGACGTACCCTAATATGGCGGGGCGTTTGAATGCTTAATGTACCTACAGACATTTTCGAACATTAACGCTTTAGTTGTACAGGTGTTGTGGTGTGCGGAAGCAAAGTATTGCATGGGTGTACTGACCTCAAAATCTTCGAACACGGTCCACTGACCAGTCAACATTACTGTGGCGCTGTACCTTCCCCCATGTGCGTTTGTTCAGGCCTGCATTTGACTCTGACTTCATATCTTATGGATGGCAATTAAAAGCGGGCCGCATAAGCCAACAATAATTTATATCGGTGTGGTAATGAATAATTTTCCAATATCAATTTCACAAATATCTTTTCTATGACCAATTTTTAAGAGAATACGCAGGCTACAATTATACAGAGCGTCCTTAAAGAAAAAAAAAGTAACATCAAGCTTTAGCATCATGCTCCTTACGCCAAAACACGTAAAAAATGTCTAATCAACATGATCTCTGAAACGCATACCTTAACAACTATGAGCACCTCTTCTTCGGTACTATGAAATACGGCTATTTTACTTCAAGCTCTTTGCTTTCCACATTTTGGGAGGAGGCTGTATAGACCAAAACATGAAACAAAGTCTATTAAACATTGGCTCTAAAATGCATACCTTAAGAGCAATGAGCACTTGTTCAGTGGAAGATGATGATGATGACTGGTTTGTGGAGCTCTCAACTGCGCGGTCTTCAGCACCCGTACAATGTCCCAATCTTTACACATTACAATTTTAGCCACGTTCACAAATTATGACGATGATTAAATGATGGGACAGCACAAACACCTAGTCCCCGAGCAAAGAAAATCCCCTACCCGGCCATGAATCGAGTCAGTAAAAGAGATGCGTTTCGCACTAGCGAAGATAAACAAGTGCTCAATGGTCTTAATGTATGAATTTCAGACACCATATTTATTCAACATCTTTTTCTCGGTTTGTTTCTTACTGCCTTCTCTCAAAATAGGGAAAGCGAAGTCCTTGCATTAGGAGTCATTTGTTTCATACTATCAAAGGAGAAGAAATCCTCACAGCTCTTAAGGAATGCATTTTAGAGCCCGTATACAGGGTGTTACAAAAAGGTACGGCCAAACTTTCAGGAAACATTCCTCACACACATATAAAGAAAAAATGTTATGTGGACATGTGTCCGGAAACGCTTAATTTCCATGTTAGACCTCATTTTAATTTCGTCAGTATGTACTGTACTTCCTCGATTCACCGCCAGTTGGCCCAATTGAAGGAAGGTAATGTTGACTTCGGTGCTTGTGTTGACATGCGACTCATTGCTCTACAGTACTAGCATCAAGAACATCAGTACGTAGCATCAATAGGTTAGTGTTCATCACGAACGTGGTTATGCAGTCAGTGCAATGTTTACAAATGCGGAGTTGGCAGATGCCTATTTGATGTATGGATTAGCACGGGGAAATAGCCGTGTCGCGGTACGTTTGTATCGAGACAGATTTCCAGAACGAAGGTGTCCCGACAGGAAGACGTTCGAAGCAATTGATCGGCGTCTTAGGAAGCACGGAACATTCCAGCCTATGACTCGCGACTGGGGAAGACCTAGAACGACGAAGACACCTGCAATGGACGAGGCAATTCTTCGTGCAGTTGACGATAAACCTAATGTCAGCGTCAGAGAAGTTGCTGCTGTACAAGGTATCGTTGACCACATCACTGTATGGAGAGTGCTACGGGGCAACCAGTTGTTTCCGTACCATGTACAGCGTGTGCAGGCACTATCAGCAGCTGATTGACCTCCACGGGTACACTTCTGCGAATGGTTCATCCAACAATATGTGAATCCTCATTTCAGTGCAAATGTTCTCTTTACGGATGAGGCTTCATTCCAACGTGATCAAATTTTAAATTTTCACAATCAACATGTGTGGGCTGACGAGAATCCGCACGCAATTGTGCAATCACGTCATCAACACAGATTTTCTGTGAACGTTTGGGCAGGCATTGTTGGTGATGTCTTGATTGGGCCCCATGTTCTTCCACCTACGCTCAATGGATTTCATACGTGATACTCTACCTGTGCTGCTAGAACATGTGCCTTTACAAGTACGACACAACATGTGGTTCATGCACGATGGAGCTCCTGCACATTTCAGTCGAAGTGTTCGTACGCTTCTCAACAACAGATTCGGTGACCGATGGATTGGTAGAGGCGGACCAATTCCATGGCCTCCTCGCTCTCCTGAACTCAACCCTCTTGACTTTCATTCATGGGGGCATTTGAAAGCTCTTGTCTACGCAACCCCGGTACCAAATGTAGAGACTCTTCGTGGTCGTATTGTGGACGGCTGTGACACAATACGCTATTCTCCAGGGCTGGATCAGCGCATCAGGGATTCCATGCGACGGAGGGTGGATGCATGTATCCTCGCTAACGGAGGACATTTTGAACATTTCCTGTTACAAAGTGTTTGATGTCACGCTGGTACGTTCTGTTGCTGTGTGTTTCATTCCATGATTAATGTGATTTGAAGATAAGTAATAAAATGAGTTCTAACATGGAAAGTAAGCGTTTCCGGACACATGCCCACATAACATATTTTCTTTCTTTGTGTGTGAGGAATATTTCCTGAAAGTTTGGCGGTACCTTTTTGTAACACCCTGTATACAGAATTTTTTCTTGTTTTGGAGTAAGGAACCTGTTCCTAATGTTTTCGTTTTTTATTTTATGAGCCAACCAGTGCATCCTCTCCGGTTCCCAGATAATCTGAGTTCCGTGCGAATCTGCCGGTCAGGTAAGGAGAAACTTCTTTGTGTGTTCAGGCTGTGTAGTACCGATATAAATAGCTTTCCCAAGAGAGACGTAATGAGCTGCTTATTTTTGAGGCAAAAAATTACGCTGATTTCTCTCCACATCAGTGGCAAAGAGAGACAACACACCATCTTACTCAGAGACTAGTCGGCCGTTGGCCAGCTCTTTTTGAATGACTGAGTAATTTGGCTCTATGTGAATCAAGACACTCCCTGCTCTCTTTCGACCCACCTCCTTAAGAAGCGTTCCGCCGAGACAACAACCGCTTCCTCGCTTTCTTGAAGCAACACTGCAAATTCCGTCGCCGCCCTGGTAACACTGAATGTTCCTTGGTATAATTTAGTTTCGGTTAGTGCGGATTTCTTCTTATCCGTAATGAGGACATCAGTTCATTCAATTCGCATATTACTCGGTGGCTCTTTTGCGTTTCTCTCGTTTGCCTTTAAAGCAATTATCGCTCATAATTTTTGAAACGGTACTCTGGTTTTATTCATGCCTTGGAGAGGAGTCTAAACTGATCGCAGCTGCTGGCTGGCTCGTGTCACTACGTGAACCAGCATACTGATGGACTGTTCATACGCTAACTGAATCGGCGAACGTATAAACAAGTCAGTCACTCAGATGTGGTGACGTTGTACCGATTCGGGCTACATAAAGGACAACAAATTCATGACCTGCAGGCGTTGGAATGACCTGTCTCGACCTGCCGAAGCAACGCCTTTCTACTGCGCCGTCTGGAATGTAGTGCCAAGTCTGTCCCCTCTTGGAATAAATACACAACCCTGTGTGTGCAACTGATATACCGACAGACTGTGCCATCCACCTGCGTGTCCCTTCTGCAGTGCTTTACAGCTAGGGTTCCACAGGATAACCAAAAATGGTCGGGGGACAACACTACGTCCTCACTTTGGAAGATCCCGTCTGTGGGTCTATCTCGTGGACTGTTTTGTAACAGACTTAACAAGAAAGGCTAATAGCATTCAATATTTACAAATAACTTCCACTTAATAGTGCTAGTCCTCATCAGCTCCATTGTTTGAAATTCCTCTACAATACTTATCTCGTAGTTCCTCTTTAAACAACTAAAGGACTGTAATTCCAGAAAACTACACGGTGGTAATAATTAAACTTTCGCTGCTTTGCCACTGCAGACAGAAAACTATTTACCCTATGGGTGCCAAGAGTGCTGCCAGCAATCATCAACGGTATGAGCACGCAGAAAATAATGTAAACCTTTGCATTAAAGACGCTTCGACAATTCTACCGCTGACTACAGTGCTTGGTGGTCGACGTACTGAGAGACGCCATGCCAGTGTATTTGCTGCACTCGCCAGGGATCAACCCTGGCAGTATCTAAGACTGGCGAACGTAAATAAACTGCAATAAAGAGCTTCTTCTATACACGATCTGCCTACTTTGCTGCACTCACATCTGCATCGCGTAGACCTAGAAAATCTACATACCCCGCTAGTGAAGATGGAGATTACAACCAGAAGACAGTATCCAGTTCCATGGTTCTTCAGCAGGTCATCCTACGCAGCCATACGAGTGAGTGGCTATTTTAGTGCCTGTCTCGTACCTTTTCCTATCCTTTCTTCTTCCGTGTTATTTTGGTTATACTGTGTACTTGTTGTGGTAGTAAGTAAGGATACCTGCCATCTCTTTTAGGCAACACTCGGACGAATGTGGCTAAAGTTTTAAAGTTCTGTGCCCTGTCAAATGTTTTTACAAAGTTTTTAGGGAGAGGATTTTAATTTGCTCACTGTGTGACATATTTTATGTAAGTGGCCAGCCAATAACAATTTCCTGTGACATTCTTGTTGCTATGTTTCCGCTTTCCTTAGGTTTTACTTTCTTATGTAGCATTTTCCTTCTTTTCCTGCTTTCTTTGAGTGTGTGCTTTAGCTTCCTTAGGTTTGTCCACATTCCGTCCTTTTAATGTGTGTCAGGGCGCTGATGACCTCGATGTTGAGCGCCCATAACCCCCAACACACCACCACCACCATCTAAGTAACACAGTTCAACGTGTGCTGGATCAGGCAGCCCACTTACAGGAAAAATAGGAAATCTAAGACAAGAACGCGTATCTGTCTTTGATGCTAACACTGCCTCATTGGTAATCCCATTTGATGGTAAATCAAGGGAAAACATCTCTATGAATGAAACTGAGTAATGAGCAGTTAGTGATTGTAGCCAGCCTGAAGTTATCAGAGGATACTAGGGCTTGTGTAACACGTCTCGAGAAATTAATTGGTGCACAGTCGTTTAAGAGATTGGTTAGTACAAAGATGCAGCAGAAAAAATACATCCACGCACTACAGTGAGCAGCTTAACTCCACATTTCAGAAATACGGAGATTCAAGGTTTGAAGATGGTATTCGGAAAATTAATTTTAATGCACATGAGCTCAACGAGGACATAATGCTAACAGGGCTATAACACAGGAAGCCAAACACAGAGCATTTGATGCTTTATTGTTGGTTTACTACAGGAAATGCCACGTGTGCCACGTATGCAGTTTACAAGACAGTGAATAATACGGTGGAACCAGCAGTAGCATTAGCTGATATGTCCGCCGTACCACGGGACAGAGAAGGATATTTAACGTAGATACCAAGTGGTTTAAATGTCGTCGTCCATATTAAGCGTATTCGTAGCAGCAACGGTTTGAGCACTTTAAATGGAAACGCGCATGCAAAGATTCACAGAAATAGGGGAGGTGGACACATAGTGGACCTCAAAAACATCCGTTAAACAGGACAGAAAGCGGTGTTCCACTGTAAAATGCCACCAATGAAGGTTAGTATGCGTCACCATTATGCATTGTGTGCGGAATTCTTTCTCTGATGAGCAACGTGAAAAGAAAATTGTGCAATTTCTTGTAAGATATTGAGTCTGAAGTATCTGTTAAAGAAGAAGAATGCTTGACGCAGAAGAAAGGAATCCGCCATGTTGCAGGTTAAGCAGTGTACGCGGGGATTATGTTAACATACTAGGTTTAGCAATGCTGGAATTCCAAGAGGAGGAAGTAATTTCCGGGTTAGCGTATAGAGGGTAGGTGCAAAAATGTTATGCTTGGTTTATATTTCGTGGTTGGGCGTCAGGCTAAGGCTGTCTTAGAACGTCGTATAGCAGAACTGAATGGAACACCGTTTCATTTGTTTTACGGGCGCAAAAACCAACACTGCTCGCAAGGATCCTCTGTATTCCAGGGGTGGCCACCTAAACTGTGTACAAGGTCCACTAACTTTAACTAACCTGCGGGATATCGCACCAAGTGCTGTGGGAAAACTAATAATGGTAGTACAGGGGGTATTCGGCCTGTTAATTCTCTGTGTATGGTTGACCCTTTGGATGAGAATGAAGTATTAGTTAATCCACACTGTTTTAAACAAAGTAGCTTCTCCTACATTTGAGAAACTGGCGGATGCCAAGATGTGCCTGTCAGATTTGATATCATTAGGTCTGAAGAAGGGAAGGTATCTTGTGATATCGAAGTTTGACAGATATAAATAAATAGCAAAAGGGCCCGTCTAGGGCTGGGCAACACGAAAATCGGTCCTGGGCACCAGATTTTAGGGGTGTCATTTTGATTGTAAGAGTGAGGAAAATATTGATGAGTTAAACATTCTGTAATAGGAAAACATCACTGCATGCACACAAAATGTTAACTGTAGTCATTTAAGTGGTCACCGTCGCGTCGGTTACCCAAATTTTCATTATTTTGATGACGTCTATCGCTGTGAATGGCCGAGAGCGTCTGTTTCATTTTCACCGCTCTCTGCTTGGGTAATGTTTTCCGCTCGCTTCGAGACACCATTGTCGTGGCTGTGTGACCTCTCGTTACGTGAATCATGGTAAAGAGAGAGGCAGCAGTTGCCATTCGCATAAAAATTCGCCATAAGAATAAAAAGGAAGTTGTCATTCGAAGCACGAGAGGAGTCCGTCAAAGACCCAAAATAACAACATGAAACACATTTTTGGAAATTTTTCATTCGCTCAAGCATTTTACTACATTTATGCACTAGGTGATTGATTTGAAGAACTTAGTAACCAGAGTAACTATTTTAAATTTTTATATAATGCATATGATTTAAATATAATATCCAAGAAATGCTAGTAAAACTATGCAAGCATTTAGTATGTATTTTAACTAATGGTGATTCTGTTGAGATAAATGGGGTAGAATCAGCAGAGGAAATTTTTCCATTATCCGCGTTTTTGGGCAAAAATGAAAGTCTAAGCAATGTACTAGGTTTAATTACAAAGCTAAATTTTAGCCCAAATATTACTAGTACCTTAAGAATTTCGCCAACGATGCCAACAACCGAAGCAAGTGGCGAAAAGAGTTTCTCTAAGTTCCTTTTTACTTTTGACTACAGAAAGTCGTATCAATTGTTTGTCCTCTTTGGAAATTAAGAATTAAATTGCTGATCAAGTAAATTTAAAAGATGTACTGCAGCAAGAAATTTTACGGAACTGGAACTAAGAAAAAATATGTGTTGTTGTTAGTTCACACTACCTTGATTAATTTTGAAAATAACGGCATTTAAAAATGTAAAAATTATGTGATTAACAGTTTGTGGGTAGGTACTGGTGTTTCTTAATTTATTTCTGGTGTTCCCTACTGTTTGCCTTTCAGTCTTCAATCGTTCTAAAAATATACTTTTACTGAAATTTAAGTAGGATGATTCGATTTTTATTGGAAGAATCTCCGGCGGAGAATCACACGCCACACCAAGCCATCTCAGACAGCCCGTTCTTCGTTTGTAATTCAGTTATTGCACTGTAAATTGAAAGTTAGAACGAATTTTATTCCTTAGTTTTTCATAGGGTTTCTGTTAAAACGTTATTGAAAGAACTTAAATAATAAGCATATTCTTAAAATCGACTTCGTCTGGATTCGATTGCCCATACCTCCTCGCATATTTCCTGAGGCAGGATGATCTGGTGTGGCGTGCTAGAATGCAGAAGCAGCCATAGCATTAAGGTTCATCTACTGGTGATAACGGCTGGGTGGATTGCCGACATGGTCATCACATGTCCGATGATCATAGATTGCTGCTAGTACCGTCTAATCCGCGAGAGGTGTTCCCGTTCCTTTTTTCTTAAAATCTATTATTATCACTCATAAAATGTTCAAAAACACATCCTTTTTTCTGGATGTAGGTGGATAGCTGGTAAGCCGTGTCGTAACAAACAAAGAAATGAGGTAAAGACCTCATTCATCATCTATATCGACCATGTCAGTTTCTCCCACCGTATTCGTGGATCGAATAGTCCACGAATGTACTACAGTCCGCAGTCTCCAACGGGCACAATGTTTCGGCGATGACACATGTCGCCACTCTCAGGTGCGTCGACAAACTTACCTCCTGAGGGTGTGTGGCCGACTTACATCCCCTCCCACGGCAAGCCGTTTCCTCCGAGCCCTGCATCCGAGGGTAAACGTCGGCAGTCGCGCTAACGCTTGCGTCGGCGTTTGTGGTTGCGTAGATGTAGTTTCTCGATCGAGCCTGGTCTCCAGATCGTTGTGCTTGCTGAGCGTCTACCTAATTAGAAGCAATGCTAGTTTGTAACCCTTGCTGAGATTACAGTCATAGCCCTTTTTGATAAGACCATCTCTGGTGCAAAGGGAGGTAAATTTTTTACACTCCCCACTAATTTCCGTGTTTGACTGCATGGGCGAGAGAGAGTTTTACGCGGTGCTTTTTCAGTATGCGCACAGTTATTCCCCGTAGCGCGCAGAAGTCCGGCATAAAGGCTTGGTTTTACCTGCACCCCGTGATTTCTTCTGTCTCCGCAAGTTGTACTCTAGTGCTGGGGCGAAGAGAGCACTTAATCTGCCATTTTTAATACCCGCTTTTACGGAACACAGTTCTAGGTAATTCCAGTTCCTGGAACAGGCTCTCTGCGTCTGTGTAGATGTGCAACCTGTCTGCTACTGTTTTTAGTATCCCATTTCTCTGCACGGGGTGGATGGAGGTATCTGCGTATCTATATCGATGAATTTCGTAGATGGAGTGTGAAAGTAAACATTCTACTACAAGAGAACGACTTATCATTATTAAAATTAATGCTTTAGGTTTGCATCTTTATGCTAATTGATAGTATAGAAAATTTCCCATTCACTTCCATTTGCAAATCGAATGAGGCGTGTCGATAACGTTACCTGAAGACTTTGGTGAAAAAACTAAAACCATTTTTCCTGGTGTATACTGAACTCTCTTTGAAACTGCCATTAACAATGAAACGAGAGATCAAATGCAACACTTCACACCCATGCCATACAGTTTCTCGTTTCAATAAGTGTATAGTTGCACCATTATGTTGGGGTTTATATGTTTTTGTCTGAACAACTGTTTCAGTCAGAGTTCAGTCAGGCACCAGCTCTTGTCCCAGTTGTTTCTATGAACCTCATACCTGTATGCTTACCATTTTGATTTGTAAATTTCTTGTTTGTTTGTGCACATACTAAGTACAGCCTCACATATTGGTAACTGCACTGTAGAGCTCTGCCGATCTTAGTATGGATAGGGACTGTGATTTCTGTATTGGGATGCAGACTGAGTTGGTGACCACTCACAGCTCCAGGCGATGGTGACTTTGATGATGCTGCATGAGGCTGTTACTAAAGGACGTCATTGTGGGATGCCAGACATGGGGATTTATAGCCTGTCCAGTACATTCGTGATCTGTCCACTATGGTGACAGCCCCAATTATTGCTTGGGCTGAGTTTTTTCTATCACCTAGGGTCGAGAGGGTAGTTGTTTCAGAGTGTGGCAGGCAGCGAAAGACTTTCAAGGGGACCACTTGTAAGGCCTTCCTCGATTCATCTGACAAAAATGTTTCGGGCGCTGTCTGTGGCTGATAAAAATCCTGAGCCACGTGCAGTCAGCTACTCTGTTTCAGAGGAAGCCTCTCAGAATGCAACACAGGGGCAGTCACGGATGGCGAGATAACTTGTAGTAGGGAGTTCCAATGTTAGGCAAATAATACGATCTCCTAGAGGAAGGGCTGCCAAGGAGAAAGAAGTCCAGTGAGCACTCTATGGATACTGCGAGGGCATGGTTATCCCAGATCTGAAATGGATTCTTCCAAATTCTATGAAGCGCACAGGCTGCAGATATCGGCAAGTAGTGACTGTGCCAGTACTAGTGCTGTGTTTAACTTCGTATCAGAAGTGTTTCCATGTGGTTTGGGTGGATATCTTAAGTTGTAAAGACTGCCAGTCTTCCTTGCAATATGAAGGCAGAGGTCATCATCATCTGTAGCATCGTCCACTTGAGTGACTGCGGACCTTCGTTGCAGATGGATCTGACTCAGAGGTTCAGACAGTTCTACTACTGCCAACTACTGTCTAGGCCGCAGTTTGCTTGACTTGCGAAATAGGGCGTTGGAGTATCGAGTCCCGATTACACACAGGAGTCGGCTACACGAGTATTGGGGGCTTTGTGGAGTGAACTGGGAGGTCCTTTTAGGTTAGAGAGCCTCAGAAAAGAACATGAACGTATTTGGTCTCAAAGGGAACAGGTCAATCGTAGAACAAGAGTACATCAAGAAACCACAGGTTTTATAGCACGTAGTTAACTGTCGTAACTATGTTGGTAAAGGACACAGCTGTAGGAGCTAATATAAAGCACTTAAGCTCAAATATTTTCAGGTACTGAAACCAGGTTAAACCGGAGATAAGATCAGCCAACATTTTGGCGAAGAGCAGAGTAAATAAAGGCAGCAGCCAACTGTTTGTTGCTGTTAGACGTAGTATATCTTGTAGCGAAACTGAAATAGTTGCTTCCTGTGAGTTAATAAGGGTAAAGGATATATCCGACAACCTAAATAAATTGATAATTGGTTCTTTTTGCCGACACACTGACGTAGCTGATACAATTACAGGAAGGTTTACAGAAAACTTCATCATCATTTCCAATATGTACCCCACTCACACAGTTATTCTTGGTTCTGACTTAAATCTACCCTCCATATATTGACGAAACTTCAAGTTCAAACGCGGTGGTAAGCAGAAAATTTAATCTGAAATTGTACTAAATGCTTTCTCCGAAAACTATTTTGACCTATTAGTTCAGGAGCCAACTCGGAGTCGGAATGTTTGGGAGAATTTACTTGACCTCTTGGTAACAAATAATCCCAAGCTGATAGGGAGCATTATGACGAGTGATGGAATTAGTGACCAAAAGATCGTTGTAGTGAGACTGTATGCTGCAACTACAACATCAAAACCCATCAAAAATAAAAGTAAAATTTATCTAGTTTAAAAAAAAGCTTGACCGAAAGATCGTTGTAGTGAGACAGTACGCTGGAAAACCAAAACCCACCAAAATAAAAGAAAAATATATCTATTGTAAAATAAGGTGATACATTTTCCCTTGACATGTTCCTAAGGGACAGTCTCCATTCTTTCCGAGCTAACTATGTAAGCGTAAATCAGAGGTAACCAAAATTTAAAGACATGTATCTACAGCAGTTGAGAGACTTTTACCAAATGAATTAATAAGAGGCGAGTCTGATTCCCCATAGTACACAAAAAAGGTCAGACCACTGTTACAGAAGCGACGAAAAAAGCATGCACAATCTTAAAAAGACGCAAAATCCACAAGCTTAGTGAAGTTTTTACTGAGGATCGAAATCTTGCGCGGATTTGAATAAGACATGTTTGCAGTAGTTTCCCAACGAAACTCGAAACTCTGTCGGGATATCTGGCAGAAAATTCACAGAGATTTTGGTCGTATATGAAATATACCAACTGCAAAACACAATCAGTATCTTGCTGCTCGATAGAGATTGTAATCAAATGTAAAGTAGGACAGCAGTCAGACACAGAAACCGTAGTACGCTGCAGATCTACATTTCGACTATAACACAGTCATCATCATTTCTAGAATAAGAAAAATGAAGAATCAAGAACAGGTACAAAACATACCTATAAGCCAGATATACGAATCCATAGCATACTGTTACCAAAAGAGTCATATAGGCATAATATATTGTTATAGTAATTGAACTTTATCGCCATGTTCCCACTTAAATGGATTCATACAACTGGTAGAGACTTATTTTGTACCTGTTCTTGATCTTCAGGTTTCTGTATTTCAACAACGATGATGACTATCTTATAATCGAAATATATATATATAAGACTAATTACGGGTTCTGCTACTGGTCGCTCTCATTCTTTACATTTCAATATTTAACGGTGGCTGTGCACCATCGTTACCTGATGCATTACAATTTAGACGGTAATGATTCCGAAGACAGTGCCAGTAAAGCTGAGTTGCTAAATCCGATTTACCAAAATTCCTTCACCAAATCGGGAGAAGTAAATATTATACTATTCGAATCAAAAATTGTTGTCAGTGTGATTAACTTAGGAGAAGATATCCTCAGTCTAGCGAAGCATCTTAAAACACCTAACAGCGCAAGTCTTCCGGTCCACACTGTATACCAGTCAGGTTCGTTTCAGAGTATACTGATACAATACCTGCATACTTAACCATATACAACCGCTCGCTCCTAGAAAGATTGCTGGAAAGTTGTGCAAGTTATACCAATACCGAGGAAAAGAAATAGGACTAAGCCGTCTGTTTATAGACCCATATCAATGACATCGATTTGTAGTAGGAATTTTGGAACATATAGTATGCTCGAACGTTATCAATTACCTCGAAGATAACGAATTATTCACCAATAACCAACACAGATTCAGAAAATGTAGTTCTTGTGGATCACACCTTCTACGGTCGCAGGTTCGAATCCTGCCGCGGGCATGGATGTGTGTGATGTCCTTAGGTTAGTTAGATTTAAGTAGTTCTAAGTTCTAGGGGACTGATGACCACCGATGTTAAGTCCCATAGTGCTCAGAGCCATTTGAACCATGTGACTCATTTGATCACACCTTGCTCTTTATTTTCATGCTCAATAAGTGATACCGACAGGGGATCTCAAACTGATTGCTTATTTTTTGATTTACATAAGAATTTTCAAACCGTTTCTCATAAGCGACTCCTAATCAGATAGCGTATCTATGGGGAATCGTCTTAGTTGTGCGACTGGATACGTCATTACCTGTTGGAATGATCACATTTCATAACTGACGAAAAGTCATCGAGTAAAGCAGCAATGATATCTGGCGGTCCCTCTGCTGCTCCTAATCATTATAAATTATTTAGAAGAAAATCTGAGAAGCTGTCTTCGAGTGTTAGCAGACGAGCTGTCATTTACCGTCTAATGAACTCATGAGAAAATCGAAACCAATTACGAAATGATTTGGACAAGATACTAGTTTGGTGCCAAAGGTGACAATTGACTCTAAATATTAAAAAGTGTGAGGTCGTCCCCGCGAGTCCTAAAATAAATAAGTTAAATATTGTTTACAAGATAAATCATACAAATTTACGGGCTAACAATTCAGTTAAATGACTAGGAGCCAAATTCACGAACAACTTATCTGTAAAGCCGATATAGATAATGATGTGTGGAAGGCGAGCCAAAAACAATTAGAAAATGAAACACATCCAAAGAAGAGACTGTCTACACTACGCTTGTTCGTCCTCTGCTGGAGTTTTGGCGAAAGACATCGAAAGTTTCAAAGAAGGGGAGCTCGTTTTTTACTGCGTGGAAATACTAGGAAGTGCTTCACGTATATGACTCGCAACCTGGGATGATAGTCACTAAAACAAAGGCATTTTTCAATGCGAGGAGATCTTTTGACTAAATCAAACTCCAACTCTATCCTTCAAAAGCGAAAGTATTCTGTTGACGTCCATGTACGTAGGGGGAACTGATGATCGCAATAAAATAAGAAAAAGCAGAGCTCGCACGGAGCGCTTTAAGTGTTTGTTTTTCCTGAACACTGTGGAACGTTATAGTAATAGTGTGGAAATGGTTCGATGAGCCCTCCGCCAGTCATTTACGTGCAAATTGAAGAGTGATATCGTGGGTGTAGATACTAATATTATAAATTCGAAAGCAGCTCCTTATCTTTTCACAACGAAACCAAACCACTTCGGAGAAATATGGTATGGAGGTAATATGAAGCCAGAGGAAATGTGCGAAAAAAAAAGCAAAGAAAAAAAAAAATCGTCCCCTAAGCGGGTGAAGTAGAGAATGGAACTTATTTCTTGTATATCAGTGAACATGTGTGTAATGTACACGTTGCATAACGCATACCTACTTCAATAGCATGATGGTTAGATGGGTGCGCCTACCCATGCTCTTCCGCATGCACTGTTGGCAGAGTCAAATGGTTCAAATGGCTCTAATCACTATGAGACTTTACATGTGAGGTCATCAGTCCCCTAGAACTGAGTTCAAGAGTGAAGCGCCTAGAACCGCTCGGCCACTGCGGCCGGCATAATTTTAGGAAGTCCACAATTTATTACAGTAAGTGTCCAACTTGATTTCTTAAAACAGGTATCCATTTTCTAGAAAATAATAGACATTTTTGTAGTCAGTTTCGTATTTAATTTACTTTCGACAATATTGCTACAAATGATAGTTCTAAATGACGTGTTCGTGTGTATTAAACCCACATCTTTACTAGTATTTTGCCTTATAGCATACCCATAGTATCTCTGTAAACGTTCAATCACCTCATCAGTAAGCCTGCATCTCCCTCCTATTGTCTTTCCATCACTGAACTTACTTGAACCCAAAGTTTGTTTGAGCCTTCGAAGCTGTGCACCCATACGCTTTTGCACATGACCAGTGCATTCCAACTTTTCAACCACAAATTCATTTCCATATGGTTTCAGGTCTTCTATAGTCTTGAAACCTTTGGAGTCACCATCCCCAAGGTAGTATTTGTACCTAACGTTGTATCTGGGAACTGAACATTCAAAAATTTATTTCACTCCATACACTTCCATTGCTCCACTTGATCCACTAAAATTTGCCTCACAGGTTCCACTGTGCTCTTCTTTGATTTTATTTTTGCACCTACAATGTTTTGATAATTTTGCAACATCTATCACTTTTGCACTATCACCACAAGTAGCAGTTACAACCCCATTCAGGGATTTATGACCCCTCTTCTGCCAGGAACCATCTAATGCCACTACCAAATCCCTAGAGCCACCGTTCATTTCTACAAATTCCTCCACTGCTTCCTTCATGGTTTTCAAAGCCACATCTTCAACAGAAGATCCTACCAGTTCACAATAGTACCCAAATTTGCTTGGAGGCGATGGTAAGTTCATAATACCACAAAACAGTTTACCAGCAGCAGACCCTTTTCCAATGGATCGAAGGCCATATACAAGTGGAACATTCACATCAAACACTCTAGATCGTCCATTTTCACCAAAGAGACTGGCATGTGAATTGTAGAAAGTCACTTGATACTTGCAACATGCACAGATTGTATTCATCTCACAAGCTAAACCAAAGTGCTTTGTTATCTCTAGTCCCACTCCTACACTTGAATACATTTTGCACAGAACACTTTCTTTCAGCACAGAAGATAATAATCCAATATTCAGTACTTCGTTAATATCATCAATGTCACTAACATTCAGGAAATCTGTCACTTCCACCAGTCAGCTTTTTGCTAGAAGATGTCACAGGGCTATGGCCAGCCATGTGTTGCTTAGCAGAAGAACGCACTGTTTCAGTAATTGTAGTATCGCAACTTGGTAGTCGTGTTAATTTTCTTTTCCCTACGTTCTTCCTCTTCTTATATACACGGTTACTAAAACGTGGCATCGCAACCAGAACAACGCTTTACACAAGAAGTATAATACTACCAACAACAGGCGCAACACTGAACTAATTCGAAACGGTAAACAGCAAAGAGACGATGTTCCGCGCTCTTAGCGCTTCATTTGTCACAGAAAACAATGTAGCCAACACTTGCACACTCACTGTATGCGTAACAAAAGGCGCTGTATGCGTAACAGGCCGAGAAAATCCCAAGCAGTTCGCCAGGAAGGCCCGAGAGGGTGTTAGATGCATTCGGCGGCCGCCCATTTCCTCTGCAGGCGTGGGGGAAAATGGTAATAACTCCACTTCTAGGGCGAGTAGAACAATAATTCAAAGTTAACATTAAAGAGTAATGTTCCAATTAATTTTCGGTAGCAAAAAAAAATCGTAATTTTTTGGATTTGACCACCTCCGGCTCCCCTTGTAGAACGATGTTAGTTCCGTCACAGTTGGCCGCTTGCCCTGTTTTACCAGTCCGCTCAGCCTACAACATCTGACACCTGTAATGAGGAGTGGCCGCCCAACCCCTTAACGTATGGACGTGGTTTCACTTTGGATTCGCCACTCGTTGAAGACACTCACTACAATATTTCTCGAACACCCGACAGATCGTGCAGTTTCCGAAATGCTTGTTCCGAGCCTCTGGGCCATCACATTCTGCCCTCGGTCAAACTCAGACAGATCGCGCAATGTTCCCATTTTACACACGAAGAGCACGCTCAGTGTTATTACAGGCACCATGCCTGTGTGTGACTAGCTGTTATTCCTCGCCAGGTGATGCTGCTAAAGCCTGGAGGGGTATATCGATAGTACGTCGGTGGTCATAATGGTCTGGCTGACCAGTGTATATACTGCCTCTGCATACGTTTATACATGCAGAAGTATATATCTACGC
Organism: Schistocerca cancellata; assembly: GCF_023864275.1. Classification (NCBI taxonomy): domain Eukaryota; kingdom Metazoa; phylum Arthropoda; class Insecta; order Orthoptera; family Acrididae; genus Schistocerca; species Schistocerca cancellata. The sequence goes on from NC_064633.1 coordinate 147,866,562, forward strand.
CGCTGTGTACCCAAATATTTATAAATTACTAACTTAGTTACCTTCAGTCTTAAAGAAAACACTGCTTATGAGCGAACGCAGCCGCACATTGATCTTCAAATACTGTGATACGCCAGTAAATCTTGGTTGATAAAAATGAAGTAAGAAATACATATCCAGATTACAAAGACAAATTTTCTAAGAAGTGCCCATACATCATCAGAAGTGTTGTTATTAGAAACGACAGATACATATGCAGTATAGTTAGGAGAAAGTAAGATCAAATAGACCGAACATCTAAAACGATTGTAACCGAAATATTACCAAAAGAATAAAGAAATAAAAACCAAAACAAAAACAAGGTCCTGGATGAGCGCGGTGAAGTTGAGAACGGTAACAGACAGTAAATGGTCTGAATAGTGAAGAAGAAGAAACGAAAGAAGAATTAATTTTCACAGGAATTGTAAGGTTTTCTCGCTGTTGAGTCTCTTGAATGGAATCTGCTAATGTTCATATGAGTTAAAAGAGAATTTAGTTCTTGCATTGCAGTCATTAAGTGTAATTAACCCTGTGACTTCACTCTACTTATTAAGAATTAGATCTGATAACGCACCCTACACTATGTAACATTACGTGTTGCATAACTAATTAATTAACGTTGTTGATCATGGACAGGTCTGTTACTGTTGTGGACATAATGGTCCTACATGCATTAGTAGTTAATTATTTTGGTAAACATCTCAATGTTCAACAGACTTAACTGCGAAAGTACAGATTTAGCACACTGTTTTCTCTAGTTAATAGTATGCGATTTTATTTTAGGAAAGTAAGCCACTCATCTCTCTGATAATTATCCCCGTCAACAAGCACATCAATAGACAAACAAAACTGAATCTTCAGTGAAGAACAGGCAATGCGTTAAGTAAATGAGTAGGAAAGTGTTTCGCTACCAGTCTTGATAATGATATTAAGGGTTACGTAGAGTCCCTCGTTTCAGATACTTTTACTGGGCATGACTTACCACTGCTCTCGATTAGGTTATTGACGTAGTGCACATGGTATAAATCATTTCAGTTCGTTTTCCAGCTGACTTACCTAACGCACATGTCTGTACTGTTGACATTATTCTTTTCTATTACTCGCTAAATATAGCGAAATGCGCAGTTTTGTTCTCTGAATGTTCGTCTCACGAGACACTATATTCGAGAAGCATTAATAAGGAATGCACATAGTGTATTGCTTGTATCCAATGTACCTGACAAAAACGTTAAGTACCCAGAATACATGGCCGGCTGTCAATGTAACTTCGTACACGTACACATCATAGACAGGTATGTAAACGAAGTATGTAAATTACTATAGTTGCTATTCTCTGCCACAGATAGTGACGTTTGCACTGCATTAGTGTTGCTCATGTTTATTTTTGTTAACAGACCTGCTAGAGTATATAAGGGGGATGAGCACAGATGTTGAATGATCACAGGGAATGACACGGACATTCACATACATGTCTTATATAGCGTCACCAGCACCTGACAGTGTTTGAGAGAGTTCTCATTGCGGGACTCTATTTGGCCGGCTGGCCCACTTGTGTACTATTCAGATTTTCGGGGCATTCGGATGTGAAATTGTTCCACTGGATTGTAATGTGAGGGCAGGCATATTCCTCCCGAAGTTTCCAGTCAACCATGTTTGACTACCATAAGGGAGGATCATTATATTGTACACCAAGCAAGTCGTAATCCCTTCACTCCTGCGCCCGCCTTCCGACATCAATTAATGGACTAGTTGCAAAATTGCACCATTGATCGGCTACTAGCAGCAGACGGACTCGTGAATTAATGTGCTTGGTGTAGGCTGGCGTTAACAGCGCAACACACGAGGCTGAATTTGGAGTGGTATCGTGATTAGGAAGCATGGGCTGTTTACAAAACACGTAGAAGTGTGTTCATCGATGAATTGTTGTGTTGCACTATACCAGATGATCATGGACGGCGGGTTCGATTCCCGGCGGGGTCAGGGATTTTCTGTGCCTTGTGATGACTGGGTGTTGTGTGATGTCCTTAGGTTAGTTAGGGTTAAGTAGTTCTAAATTCTAGGGGACCGATGACCATAGATGTTAAGTCCCATAGTGCTCAGAGCCATTTGAACCATTTTTTGATCATCGACGGCGAGTATGTCGACGACCTAGGTCGGTCCCATTTTCCAATTTTTTGGAAAGTCACATCAGTGTTTGTACTGGCGTCATGGTGTGGTAAGCACTTGGTTGTGACTTCAGGTCACGACTGGTAGCGATTGATGGAATTTTGACAGTACAAGCGTACACTACGAATACCCTGAGTCCTCATGTGCTACGTCTCATGTGACAGTACCGTACTGCCATGTTTCAGCAGGACAAGACTCGTCGACATATGCTGCGTGTCCATACGAACTGTCTGTTGGATTCTGAGGTACTCCTATCGCCAGAAAGATCGCCGTACCTATCCTGGATTGAACATACGCTGAACCAACTCCGTCGTCGACACCGTCCCATTTCCAGTATCCTGGGTATCAAAGACCATTTACTACAATTGTGGCCAGCTTGTCTCGGGAGAGAACGCAATGTTTTTATGACTCCTTTCGCAACCGAGTCAGTGTGTGCATCTAAGCCAGACGGAGTACAAAGTTGTAGCGATAAGTAGGCCCAAACTGTCAATTTATTAGTAAATCTCACTCGATTTGGTAATCACGGAAGTAACATCACATATCTTCGCCAACCGTGAACTTTTATTTCGTTTCCTCCTCCCCTTCTCGATGCCACACTTTTTTGACAGACAGTATATTTATCTAACAGTACGTGTTTACAATCCGTCATTATTACCTTCCTGCTTCTTAATCACTGATTTACAGTATACGGAAAGCTGTAATTTTCCATGCAAGGAAGCATCTCAGTTTCCTTCTCGATTTCTGCTGATAACGACTGCAGAAACATGTCTCCCTAAACAAAGAACAACGTCTAAGCATTAGTTACTTAGCACATCATAATACGAATGGTTCTCCTTTACTATGATCACAATTGTTCGAAACGTGAGTTAACACTTGAAAACTGATTCACACAGCTATTCAGTCATGGTAATCTGATACGTGGTCCAAGCGCTAGCAATGAGTGAAGGGTTTCGTGAATATTCTACACAGTTTTAGTAGACTGTGTTATAAAAAACTACTGTGACAGTAGTTGCACACGTGACTAAGTCTGAAAAGTTTGTTCATTGTGCCCAATAATAGCGATCGTCAATAATGTGACATTTAGATATAGGAGAATTAGTCCAGCTATTGCAGTTTTGATTCGAAGTAACTGACTCACACTTCATTCGATAATTATATACAAGTGTGCTAGACATGCTATATCCGATATCTGTATTAGGAAAGACACAATATCTGGACTTTCTGCTTCAACCCAATCACCAAGTAGTGACGAAGAGTCCGTGCAGAAATTTTTCCTCTTGTTCTTGCTATTAGCCATGACGGATAGCCGCGCGGTCTGAGGCGTCTTGTCACGGTCCGTATGGCTTCCTCCGTCGGAGGTTTGAGTCCTATCTTGGACATGGATGTTTGTGTTGTCCTTAGCTTTAAGTTAGTTTAAGTTGGATTAAGTAGTGTGTAAGCTTAGGGACCGATGACCTCATGACTCTGGCCCATAAGACCTTACCAAAAATTTCCAAATAATGACGGATGATGAAACATTTGCAATTTTCTTAGTCCCAGATCTTATTTAGGCGTTGATGACTTTGGTCTCTTTGTCTTACGTTTCAGGCAACCACCATGCAAACCATTACACACATACTATGTTCTGTTACATAATTACTATCTGCCTGCATACTTCACATACACCATTACGTCCATTTCTTTAGTATGTGTCATATAATGTTCTGCTCATAAAATACGATTCAACGTTTACAGGTGTCTCAGCAGCTACGAGTCAAAAAGTTTCGATTTCATACTGAATTACCAAAAAACGAAAAATTACACTACAAGTAAAATGATACATCATTAACATTCATCCCTCTTAATGGAAGATTTACAGAGTTATTTGTGTTGCTGCTTCATCTTATCTTCAGTGTACCAGCCTATGAATTAACTGTGAACTAAACCTAGTAGATTGATGATCCAGAACAATGTAAGCATACTTTATGTAATTCTCGAAGCAGCTGTTTGTTGTGTTATCATGGAAATCCACCCAAGGTTTAATAAAATCCAATACAATACCAGAATGTAGTTTATAAGCTTCTAGGCAGTGCCTCTGGATTCGACAGGTTTGACATCTGGCGCTTGGTGTAGCCTGGCATCAAAGGAATTCCTATGCCACATTATGTTTGTGCCACCGGTAATCTGTGAACCTTATTGAAACGTATGGACCTTAGCGAATGCGAATGTGAAATAATCTGGGTTAAGCTAAGTATCAAAGGTGGGTCAGATATGATAGTCGGATGCTTCTATAGACCACCTGCATCAGCAACCGTAGTAGTTGAGCGCCTCAGAGAGAACCTGCAGATCGTCGTGAAGAAGTTTCGTGATCATACTATTGTAATAGGGGGAGACTTCAATCTACCAGGTATAGAATGGGATAGTCACACAATCAGAACTGGAGCCAGGGACAGAGACTCTTGTGACATTATCCTGACTGCCTTGTCCGAGAATTACTTCGAGCAGATAGTTAGAGAACCAACTCGTGAAGCTAACGTTTTAGACCTCATAGCAACAAATAGACCGGAACTTTTCGACTCCGTGAATGTAGAAGAGGGTATCAGTGATCATAAGTCAGTGGTTGCATCAATGACTACAAGTGTAATAAGAAATGCCAAGAAAGGAAGGAAAATATATTTGCTTAACAAGAGTGATAGGGCACAAATCGCAGAATATCTGAGTGACCACCATCAAACGTTCATTTCTGAGGAAGAGGATGTGGAACAAAAATGGAAAAAATTCAGAAACATCGTCCAGTACGCCTTAGATAAGTTCGTACCGACTAAGGTCCAAAGCGAGGGGAAAGATCCACCGTGGTATAACAATCATGTACGAAAGGTACTACGGAAACAAAGAAAGCTTCATCATAGGTTTAAGAGTAGTCGAATCATAGCTGATAAGGAAAAGCTGAACGAAGCGAAAAAGAGCGTAAAGAGAGCAATGAGAGAAGCATTCAACGAATTCGAACGTAAAACATTGGCAAACAATCTAAACAAGAACCCTAAAAAGTTTTGGTCATATGTAAAATCGGTAAGCGGATCTAAATCCCCTATTCAGTCACTCGTTGACCACGATGGCACCGAAACAGAGGACGACCGAAGAAAGGCAGAAATACTGAATTCAGTGTTCCGAAACTGTTTCACTGCGGAAAATCGTAACACGGTCCCTGACTTCAGCCGTCGCACGGACGCCAAAATGGAAAATATTGAAATAAACGATATCGGAATTGAAAAACAACTGCTATCACTTAGTAGCGGAAAAGCATCCGGACCAGACGAGATACCCTTAAGATTCTACAGTGATTATGCTAAAGAACTTGCCCCCTTTCTATCAGCAATTTATCGTAGATCGCTGGAAGAACGTAAAGTACCTAGCGACTGGAAGAAAGCGCAGGTCGTTCCCATTTTCAAGAAGGGTCATAAATCAGATGCGAATAATTATAGGCCTATTTCGCTTACGTCAATCTGTTGTAGAATAATGGAACATGTTTTGTGTTCTCGTATTATGACGTTCTTAGATAATACAAATCTCCTTCATCATAACCAACATGGATTCCGCAAACAGAGATCATGTGAAACTCAGCTCGCCCTATTTGCCCAAGAAATTCACAGTGCCGTAGACACTGGCGAGCAGATTGATGCCGTATTCCTGGACTTCAGGAAGGCATTTGATACAGTTCCGCCCTTACGTTTAGTGAAAAAAATACGAGCTTACGGAATATCGGACCAGGTTTGTGATTGGATTCAGGATTTCCTAGAAGAAAGAACACAACATGTCATTCTTAACGGTTCAAAATCTGCAGATGTAGAGGTAATTTCGGGAGTACCGCAAGGAAGCGTGATAGGACCTTTATTGTTTACAATATACATAAATGACTTAGTTGACAACATCGGTAGCTCCGTGAGGCTATTTGCAGATGACACGGTTGTCTACAAGAAAGTAGCAACATCAGAAGACTCGTACGTACTCCAGGAAGACCTGCAGAGGATTAATGCATGGTGCGACAGCTGGCAGCTTTCCCTAAACGTAGATAAATGTAATATAATGCGCATACATAGGGGCAGAAATCCATTCCAGTACGATTATGCCATAGGTGGTAAATCATTGGAAGCGGTAACGACCGTAAAATACTTAGGAGTTACTATCCGGAGCGATCTGAAGTGGAATAATCACATAAAACAAATAGTGGGAAAAGCAGGCGCCAGGTTGAGATTCATAGGAAGAATTCTAAGAAAATGTGACTCATCGACGAAAGAAGTAGCTTACAAAACGCTTGTTCGTCCGATTCTTGAGTATTGCTCATCAGTATGGGACCCTTACCAGGTTGGATTAATAGAAGAGATAGACATGATCCAGCGAAAAGCAGCGCGATTCGTCATGGGGACATTTAGTCAGCGCGAGAGCGTTACGGAGATGCTGAACAAGCTCCAGTGGCGGACACTTCAAGAAAGGCGTTACGCAATACGGAGAGGTTTATTATCGAAATTACGAGAGAGCACATTCCGGGAAGAGATGGGCAACATATTACTACCGCCCACATATATCTCGCGTAATGATCACAACGAAAAGATCCGAGAAATTAGTGCAAATACGGAGACTTACAAGCAGTCGTTCTTCCGACGCACAATTCGTGAATGGAACAGGGAAGGGGGGATCAGATAGTGGTACAATAAGTACCCTCCGCCACACACCGTAAGGTGGCTCGCGGAGTATAGATGTAGATGTAGATGTAGACCTCAATGGAACGCAACTGGTCAGCAGTAACACTGACATTGCTAAAAACTGAAAAATTCGGCCCTAGAGAATATCATCGGGTTTATGCTTGAAACATGCCTGAGTATTGTGATTGGTAGCGCCCTTCCAGCGAAGGGTAGAGACCCAGCTTTGAATTTCTTTCCCCTGTCCTTCACACAGTTTTGAAGTACCACATATATTATATTTTTCATACTCCAGAAATTCAGTGGGCCCTCTGTACCAAATACTGATCAAAAGCATGCCCGTCATAGCATCACACTATCGCCAAAGGGCGTCTTAATTCTTTGGTGGACGTATCGCGTATAGAGATGCGCTTCTAATAACTGCTTATCTTGAAATTATTATCCATGTGGTGTAACAAGAAATAATGTACTCTTAAGAGAAAACTCCTTTCCATTGTTCGAATGGTCAAGCATTTAATTCCAGTGCTAAGAAATTACACAGGTAAAGTGGCAAACCTGGTTATATACCAAGCGCTACCGCAACTTTGTAGTAGGAGTTGTTGTAGCAATGAATATAAGAATTTTCGAAAATTTGTTTTCACACATTTTCCACTGTGCATACAGTAGTGGCACAGACCCCTGACACAGTAAGTTTAACGGTTCCACTGCAAGTAGCCGTAACTATTCCACATGACCGCCGGCCACCCAAGTCATCAGCCTGGGGAAATACAAACACGGCCGCACAGAAGTCCATTTATCTCTTCAGGCAGCCTGTAACACCGAAACTGCAGACAGAATACCCTCTGCACCATACAAAATTTTTCGCCAGTTAATATCTGTTGATAGCTAGTATTAAACTGTTATTTCTGAATCTGTAAACTTTATTAACAGAAACTATATTTAATACGTAATGGACGTAATAGTGTTTTTATTTGTGAACGTATGTAAGATTGTAATTATAATGTAAATGTTGTAAATTTCTGGGTAATAACCAAAGGAACGCTCTAAGTGAAACGTTAGCAACGACGAAATGACGGTAGCTGTACCGTTGTTTATCTTTGGGTATGGAGAGTCTCTGTCACGCTGCGAGCAGAGAGAACACACAGCAGATGGAGTCTTGAGAGAGTGCGGAAGTGTTTGTTGCTTGCTCACGTAGGCACGTGAGCAGTTGTGATCGCGCCAATGTAGGCGATCCTACTCCATTAACCAGCGGGTATTGAGAGCACGATTGGAGTGGACAGGCGGAGGAAGCTGCAGTTCTATTACCTGTAGCATAATTATCGGTGGCTACGGAGACAACTCGTGGCTCACAACCAGCAGCAGCTACGAGTCAGCTACATTCTAAGTAGTCCGCACAGCTAAAACATCATAACACTGTTAACTGACAGAGTGTAACTAATATTGTACAGGCATTACCCAGCGACATTTTCTAACAAACCTTAATGACCAGCTTTCTTGAATAATAACCTACAATAGTTAACACTAGTAGGGCACCTGTGCTGTAATTGTCCTGAGACATTATTAGCAAGCAGGGACCCTTTCCCTTCCATGCAATCACCGAGTGTCGTAAGAACATGAACATTGATTACCTATTTATTGCCAGTTTTGGTTGTTTGCTAATGATCAGTTTGTCTAAATTTTGCTGCCGCAGTTACTGTTCATTCTTAACTAACTTAACTAATTTGCTGTTTTGAGTATTACCTTAAAGCAACGTACAATTTCACTGGCATAACTAATATTTAAAGATACAAATTAATAGTGTGTACTCCCATTTATTGTGCATTTAGCTTAGTGAGTTACTTCTGCTGGCTTGGTATATATTTTCCCGCTCTTGTGTTAAAAGTTAATCAGTTGTTCATTTGCTTACAATAAATTGTATTCAATATGTCAAAAATTAAAAGTAAATTGCTTGCCTTTTCGGAAATTTTGCGTTACGTCATGCTGAGGTTACTGAAAGTTAATTTTTACGTAACGAAGTTTTAAGTTACAGTCAGTGATTTATTTAACCAGAAACTTTCCAAATTTAGTATTTCAGAATAAGTAACTGCAAACGCATTCCTTCCTGATTCAATTATTTTCTCGTGAACTGTTTTGATATGGAAAAGCGTGACAATCTTCCTTTGTCATGCCATTGATTATTTGATTAATTTTCTTTGCCGCTAGCTTTCTTAGAATTTTGCTTCTTTATTGCCCTAGTGGGGTGGCGACAGTTTAATTATTCCTTATTTTTGCTAATCGGTATCTTTTGTATTAAATATTACGTGGTTCTCTTTCCCCTTCCCCCGTCCCCCATTTACCCTTGTGTGATCCGTGAGCGATTGCACTAAATTCCACTCATTCCAAAATTATCATCGGTATTTAGATTAGGTTCAGAATGGGTTCTTCTTTCAGAAGCGTCTTATTGTACACTTTCCTCCCACTAACCGGCATTACTTTTTTTCTGTAACGATACTGCTAGTCACTGTAAAATTTCATTAGGCATACGCGGACACGTTCATTTACATTGCAATACAATAGGCCGATTAGGAAGGGGGAGATTATAAGCCGCTTATAGCAAACAAGGGCGTGATACGCCATGGCCGTGTCTTTTCACCAGCACTGTAACTGAACACTGTTTATGACGTCTATCCTCTCAAATGGACTTCTCAGTTGAATTTCTCGTGTCGCCTTGCTGTACTTCGATAGGATCTTCACTCTGTCATTAGTGGCCGGGTACATATGATACATTGTGCTACATGTCATCAGTGCCTGAAAATTCATGCATTGAACAGTTTTTTAAAATACAGATGTTAAAACTATTAAAATGCAGCTGAATTACATGTCCAATGGTCCACTCTAGCTGTATTTATTCACGTCATTTATAAATCCACACAATATGTTCCGCAACTTTTAAGTTACATCTTCTGGAGCAAATATCTGTACAAATATTTTTTTAAAAATTAATACTTTGATAATGAGGAACTGCAGTTATCTGAGATGTCTTAAAATGTTGTATGACTAGACTTAAACATGGAAGAATATTATTAAGCATCAAGCTAGGAAACCGGAGTGGATCACATATGTCTCACAAGAACAGGCTTGTATATACTTATCAAATACAATTTTTATGAAAGTGTGGTGTGCGTTCTGTAAGACTTTCGGTACACACACCATCAGATTATTTTACTTGTCACTCTAACGAAGTAGGCGAGTGTCAGCAATATGTCTCATGGTCTTATCGTGGCGTGTTTATCTTCTGCCGTTAGGTCAGACGATAGAAATGCCACTTGCACGCTTAGAGTAGCACATTGACGGTGACCAACTTTAAACAGAACTTGATTAATTTTCACACATTTTTATTAAAATAATAAAAAACATAGATATTACGTAACTTGGTTCTGGATGCTGTTTACAATTGACAATCTGAAGTTCCTTTGGTCTTGGTACGTTAATCTTATTCTCACATATCTCTGATACTTGACAAAGTGTCTATTTATTTATCTTCATGGCTATGTACGGGAATATGATAATCTTATTAGCCGCAGACTGAAACTTGACTACAGACTAATGCAGACTGACTAATCGGAGGTCTGTACACTCGTTATAATACCTCGAGCGTTCAGGTATCACTGCAGGAGTGTGATCTGTGAGGAGAAAAGGTTCTACGTTAGTAGCAATCTCATTGGCTGTGTTACATATTAATACGCGGATCGGCGGAAGCAGAATTTGGTCCATCTCTAAGACAGCGCCATCTCGGTCGAGCGCTGCGCCTACGCTGTTGTGCTTAGCGGGTCCCGCTCTAGTGGGAAAGTTGTGTACGCGCTGACTACGCGGAACTACGTACACAACAGAAAGCTACTTACAGATGCTATGTCATAGGTTTCAGAATGTCCCAGAGTAACAATTGGCTTGGGAAGACGTTTTTAGCCCCTCTCAATTGACAAAAAAAAATCATCATCAAATCGATAATAAGATCATCGTAAAAACGAAAGAATATAATTACGAATCATAACTGATTCTTAATTAAAATTCAGTGAAACACTAACTCAAATGAAAAATGCATGGGGACCATCCCCATGGGACTTGAATCGACTGCCAAAACGGGACTGACCTGTGCTGAATAGCGACTTGCAGAATTTCCATTTAAAATATGCCCTCGTCGGCCTTCGTCAAGCAGCAAAATGCCCCTCATAGATATTATTCAGGGTAATACTGGGCGCTGCAGAGACTGAAGAATAAACTAAATTTAGTATTGCATTTATATCTACCGAAACGTATTTTGAATGTTATTTGGATGGTGGGGGGGGGGGGGACGCTGACCGAAAGGTGCAACCCTATGCTGCCAGTGAAAGTTATCAAAAGCCGCCATACTCATGCGTATTGCCACCAACATAGCATGAGCGTCCCGTGTGTTGTCGAAGGGTGTACTGTGGCTGCCGTCCGTGCTTAAGTCTAGTCATTCAGCATTTTAAGATATCTCACGTAACGCAATTCCTCGTTATCAAATCATTAATTTAAAAAAAACTGTTTTGTACAGATATTTACACCAGAAGGTGCAATTTAAAAGTTGAGAATCCGGTTTCTAAGTGGCTTTAACATATACAACTTCAGAGGACTATCGGACATTACATTCAGTTTCACTTTAACAGTTTTAAAAACCCTATTTTAAGTAGTTGTTCACTGCGTGAATTGTCAAACACTCATACATAACTATTTTAGCAGTGGTTCCCCCAGTATTAAATTTATCTGTAACATTTCATCAGGATGTCTCTACTGCCGTGGCCTTCGTCGTGAGGAAAACTGTGAACCTGCTCACGTAATCAGTTATTGCATCAAGGGATGAACTCTGAACTTTGGCATCTTCAGGTATCAGCTTCTTCTACTTTGCTAGTTTTCTTATGGACTGTAATTATTTATACATACAAGGATCAGTCTAAATGACGTGTATTAATGTTTGACGAAAAGTAAATATTGTAATTATAAAACTGTTTATGTATTTATTGTAGGTTACGGTATTACAGAAACACCAAATTTCTCTGATTACTGTTATCTACAGCGATGGTTGGGCTTCACATAATCATAACTTTCAGGGCCCGTTTTCCTTACCATGAGTAAAGTAGTTCTTCGCACTTGTAACGACTGCCAACTTGTATTAGGGGTAGACGTGTGTTAACGAAGTTAATGCTTGCTATTGTGGTAGCAAAATAATCCATGATGGCTTAAGCATAGGCCTTAATTTGAGGAAGAAATTTCTGGGAATGTACGTTTGGAGCACAGCATTGAATGGAAGTGAATCATGGACTATGGAAAAACCCTAACAGAAGAGAGTTGAAGCATTTGAAATGTATTGCTACATACGAATATTTAATATTAGGCAGACTGATGAGGTGAGGAATGAGAAGGTTCTCGTACAATCGGCGAAGAAAATAACATTGGGAAAACATGAAAAGAGAGGACAGGATGGAAGCGCAATGTGTAAAGACACAAACGAATAAGATCCTTGGTAGTAGAGGGAGCTGTAGACGGAGCTGTAAGTGCTGCTCTGAGATGAAGATGTTGGCACGGCAGTGGGATAATGGAATTTCTGGTGGACCGCATCAGTCCAATTAGAATACAGACGACTCAGAGCGAAAAGGAGATAGTGACGCAGAAAGTTACTGTGTGAATCCGTTCTGTTGTTTTTATTGTACCAGAGTGTAAACTGCACACTCCGAACGTTGTTGGGAACAGGTTACTTCGAATAGATCATAAGTATATTAATTCAAAGCGATATTTAGCTCGCAGTATTCACATTTCACACACCGTGGGACAGTCCTTGTACGTTATGTTGCGGCCGTTAATTTAAATCGTATTCCCAGAGTTGACGGTGTTGCTTAAAGTATGAAGTGGAGTTTTCAGGCATCAGCTGTTGTCCTCTGTGGCAGCTGATAATGAGGCCTAATAGTCAGCCCAAATGGAGCATTTCAGTGAGCCCCTAGGGAGCGGTGACAGCTGTTCGCTGGTCTCCGGAGCTGTGATCTCGCTACCAGTGACCTCTGCATGCCAGTCCTGTGATGGGAACCCACCAATGGTTCACAGTCCACACCATCACGACGAGACATCGACGAGGTCCTACATCGGCCTTTAGACTGCAATATCGGCGTGTAACGCATGCACACGTCGTTTCTGTCGGACGTCTACAACAATTGATTTTTACTTTGGATATTATGGTAGCAGGCACGAAGTTAAAAAATGCGAATAGCTGCGAATTAATCTCTCCTTCTCATCCTTCCTCACCTCACTGCTTTCCTTCTGAATTTTTGATCAAGCAATAATTCTGATAATAAACAAAATGTTCAAATTGACGCTTTTGATTTCGATGCAGTCAACGCATTGGCAAAATTTTAAAGTAACTGTGAAGCCCGTTAGGTTAACTAGCGATTAATTTCTTTGACTCCTACAGATATAAACTTTAAGTGATCTGTTTCCAACATACGCAAAGCACGCCAAATCTCTTGACATTAACCAGGCAAATGCCTTTAAAATGGCGCTGCTTAAATATTCACCAGATATTTATGTAAAGGCTTTGGCAACTCTCCTTGCAATCGAAGGATGGACCTTAGTACAGAATGACATGAATGTAAATCGTATTTAAAACGTTCATATGGCATTCTCAAATAAAATAAACGATGGAAATTTGTTTAATTATTGACGAACTTGGTGCACACCAGATGACAAGGGAACTTTAAGAGCTGTAACCGTTTGCCCATTACCAATCTAATGTCGTTGTTATGATAAAAATAATAACATAGTTTGCAGTATTTTCACTGAATTTTAGTAGATAGTATCATGTCTTTGGTAATTATTGATTATTGAAAAATACATACAGTTGAAGTCACTTCTTATTATGCTCCAAATTCAGTGCAGTAAGACCTCTGTACGCCTTTACACTCATCGTTGTTTTAACAGTTTTACGCTCACGGTATTTGGTGTTTCATAATCTCTGTGCCACACAGTGCAGCAGTGGTAATTGTTTGTACCTTGCTGAGATGATGACAAACGCCTCCCCCAATGACTCAGCGTGTTTTGTTCACTGCCAGGCCTCTGTTCACATTTTGCGAGCACCTATAAATACCTGCGATCCTCTGGCTTTCCACCAGAAGAAACTTAATGACGGCCTGGAGCTAGGAGTGCATAATAAATATAGGCAGTCACATTCAGTTATCACTGTGGAGAAAGGCTTTTACGACGCTGTCATTGCTACCATAGCTGATTTTAGTACTTGCTGTCTCGTTTGATGATGACAGTTTTATTTAACTCAAAATATGTCGATGAGGTCACGATAACATATTTCAGTCAAATGGTGTCGTTGTAAGAGAGACTATTTTTTTTTTTAATTTTGTAAGTTAAAACAGTCTTATGAAAAGCCTTTTTAAGATTATTTAACAAACTAGACAATTTCAGATGGCCGTTACCAAACGTATAAGTCGTAACCACCCTCAGTTAGTGACCAGTAACCCGAACACAAGTCATTTCACTATGTCCGACTTCTATATTTAACCACGCTTAGTTGTAGTGTAGGTTAATCCTAGTGATAATAAGTTATAATAAACGGCGCACAGAGTTCCGCATAAATGGTCCTTCGTTGGACTTAATGGTCATCTATTAGTTGACGAGGAGTCAAGCGTGCACATACCTTTGGATATCCCAGCTGGTGTACGAGTGTGTCAGCACTGCCAAGGCAGACGTCCAGTTGAGGAGCGAAGCGTTTGTGATCCGTCATCACCTCGAATGAGAGCGGCTGCACGTTCCAACATTGCAGAAGTCACAGCTACAGGGTGTTTCAGAAATGACCGGTATATTTGAAACGGCAATAAAAACTAAACAAGCAGCGATAGAAATACACCGTTTGTTGGAATATGCTTGGGACAACAGTACATTTTCAGGCAGACAAACTTTCGAAATTAGAGTAGTTACAATTTTCAACAACAGATGGCGCTGCGATCTGGGAAACTCTGTAGTACGATATTTTCCACATATCCACCATGCGTAGCAATAATATGGCGTAGTCTCTGAATGAAACTACCCGAAACCTTTGACAACGTGTCTGGCGGAATGGCTTCACATGCAGATGAGATGTACTGCTTCAGCTGTTCAATTGTTTCTGGATTCCGGCGGTACACCTGGTCTTTCAAGTGTCCCCACAGAAAGAAGTCACAGGGGTTCATTTCTGGCGAATAGGGAGGCCAATCCACGCCGCCTCCTGTATGTTTCGGATAGCCCAAAGCAATCACACAATCATCGAAATATTCATTCAGGAAATTAAAGACGTGGTCCGTGCGATGTGGCCGGGCACCATCTTGCATAAACCACGAGGTGTTCGCAGTGTCGTCTAAGGCAGTTTGTACCGCCACAAATTCACGAAGAATGTCCAGATAGCGTGATGCAGTAATCGTTTCGGATCTGAAAAATGGGCCAATTATTCCTTTGGAAAAAATGGCGGCCCAGACCAGTACGTTTTGAGGATGCAGGGACGATGGGACTGCAACATGGGGCTTTTCGGTTCCCCATATGCTCCAGTTCTGTTTATTGACGAAGCCGTCCAGGTAAAAATAAGCTTCGTCAGTAAACCAAATGCTGTCCACATGCATATCGCCGTCATGAATCCTGTGCACTATATCGTTAGCGAATGTCTCTCGTGCAGCGTGTGAATTTTGTATGGATAGAGGTGTAAACTCTGGCGCATGAGACGATACGTGGACGTTGGCGTCATTTGGACCGCAGCTGCAACACGGCGAACGGAAACCAGAGGCCGCTGTTGGATCACCTGCTGCACTAGCTGCGCGTTGCCCTCTGTGTTTGCCGTACGCGGTCGCCCTAACTTTCCAGCACGTTCATCCGTCACGTTCCCAGTCCGTTGAAATTTTTCAAACAGATCCTTTATTGTATCGCTTTACGGTCCTTTGGTTACATTAAACCTCCGTTGAAAACTTCGTCTTGTTGCAAGAACACTGTGTTCTAGGCGGTGGAATTCCGACACCAGAAAAATCCTCTGTTCTAAGGAATAAACCATGTTGTCTACAGCACACTTGCACGTTGTGAACAGCACACGCTTACAGCAGAAAGACGACGTACAGAATGGCGCACCCACAGACTGCGTTGTCTTCTATATCTTTCACATCACTTGCAGCGCCATCTGTTGTTGAAAATTGTAACTACTGTAATTTCGAAATTTTGTCCGCCTGAAAATGTACTGTTGTCCCAAGCATATTGCAACAAACGGTGTATTTCTATCGCTGCTCGTTTAGTTTTTATTGCCGTTTCAAATATACCGGTCATTTTTGAAACACCCTGTATATGCGGCCGGCCAGCACGCGGTAGGTCGGACAGGTTTGTGCGATCTTGCTGAGATGATGACCAACGCCTCGACCAACAACTCAGTGTGTTTTGGTTCACTGCCAGGCCTCTGTAGACATTTTGCGGGCGCCTATAAATATGTAAGATCATCTGGAGGTCCGCCGAAAGAAACTCAATGAGGGCTTTGTGCTAGGAGTGCACATCCGTATTAGACGCCATTTTTAAGGCTGTCTATAGTGCCGCCGTCTATGGAAATTTTACGAAACTGTAAGGGCTGAAGCAAGAACGTTCCACTATGTCTCACAACAAATTCCGCATCTTTTCAACCGAAACTGACCGAGAAAAAATGTGTTGCATTACTTATTAAACGTCCCTCGTAATTATGATGTATAAAAATGTTGTTGAGCTAAAATATTTTCGCCGGCCGCGGTGGAATAGCGGTTCTGGCGCTGCAGTCCGGAACCGCGGGGCTGCTACGGTCGCAGGTTCGAATCCTGCTTCGGGCATGGGTGTGTGTGATGTCCTTAGGTTAGTTAGGTTTAAGTAGTTCTAAGTTCTAGGGGACTTATGACCTAAGATGTTGAGTCCCATAGTGCTCAGAGCCATTTGAACCATTTTTTTAAAATATTTTCTCTGAAAGTCGAAGATGTTTGTGCACATAAACACAGAGCTAGGGCAATATAACGCTTTATACATGCAAAACAGCGTACGCGTACACACTCGCATGTTCACGCGCGCGTGCGCACACGCACACACACACACACACACACACACACACACACACACACACACACACACACACACACACACAAAATATAGCACTGACCGTCGTTGTGCACAAACCATCATTCACTATTGAGTATGTCGAATTCTGTACTCTGTATTAGTTAGAAACATTTCACCTCTCTGTACTTCATATGTTAAATACCATACCACTTAAACACTGATACAAAATAATCGTTTCTCTCTCTGTTTTATACGTCAGATGTATACGGCACACACCTGTGGTCTCTCTCATACAACGTCATAATTCTTTGTCCCCCCTCTCTCTCGCTCTCTCTCTGTCTTTCACTTACACACACATGCACATCTTTAGTACTTAAATCCTAAAGCCTAATCGCAAATGCCTAACGGCTAATCCATAACTGCCAACATATAACGCCAAAATTGCAAAATTGTTTACAACACATATCTTTGGCTCTGAGCACTATGGGACTTAACATCTTAGGTCATCAGTCCCCTAGAACTTAAAACTACTTAAACCTAACTAACCTAAGGACATCACACACATCCATGCCCAAGGCAGGATTCGAACCAGCGACCGTAGCAGTCCCGCGGTTCCGGACTGCAGCGCCTAGAACCGCACGGCCACCACGGCCGGCTACACAACACATATCTTTGCTGTAACATTAAAAGCTGCT
Source organism: Schistocerca cancellata (assembly GCF_023864275.1). Classification (NCBI taxonomy): domain Eukaryota; kingdom Metazoa; phylum Arthropoda; class Insecta; order Orthoptera; family Acrididae; genus Schistocerca; species Schistocerca cancellata. The sequence continues at coordinate 147,884,197 of NC_064633.1, forward strand.
TGAAGGTTAAAGATAGTCTGTATTATTTACGTATAAATACGTTCGGTCAAGAAAGGTGTTATTCACCTCATGTTACAAACTTTCTTGGTATAAAACTATCCACCCTCTGTGGTTTGGGGCTGCGGCTGTGGAATTGGATGTCAGCCCTTTGCAGACGACTGTCTTTCTTCCAGTCTCCAAACACTTAAAAATCGCATGCGGGAGATAATTTGATAGTGTAGGGGATGTGTAACTACTTCCCAGTGAGCCAAGAATGTTTCGAGTACGCTGCACAGTTCTCGCCGGGATGCCCTTACACATCCTCCAGACAGACCCGTTTCCTCCCCATGCGATATCCATATTGTTGAAGCTCTGAGGAGACATTTATGGCCGTCGATTTGCTTTGGACGAAGAGGTGTACGCCTGGGTACCATCATAGTTCTAGAGGCAATAGCAAACATTTTTCATTGAAGGTTCAAATGATTCAAATGGGTCTGAGCACTATGGGATCTAACATCCGAGATCATCAGTCTCCTAGATCTTAGAACTATTTAAACCTAACTAACCTGAGGACATCACACACATCCATGACCGAGTTAGGATTCGAACCTGCGACCGTAGGGGTCTCGTGGTTCCAGACTGAAGCGCCTAGAACCGCACGGCCACACCGGCCGGCCTTATTCGAAGTCTGGAATGTTTATTATTTAGTATATATCGATTAGTTGCCAACATATTATTTTTTTGAACGTTACATCTGATCAGCGCACATCTGATCAACGTTTACACAGTCAGCCTGGAAGGAGTGGAGACTTTTTCTTGGGAAGAGTTCAAGCGAACTTCGGTCTGCTTTTTTAAACGGGCGTATTTTGCATTTATTTTTAATGGATTTCGATCTTACAATACCCCGTCTACCTACAACAACCTTGTAGTCACCAATCTCTGTTAGTGTCATGATGCTCCTTATTTGGACAGGATTATTTCTTGCTAGGAGGTCAAGTATGTTTGCGCAACCATTTACGTTTCGGGTGGGTTCCTGAGCTAGTCGTTACAAATAATATTCCGAGAAGGCCTTCAGTATGTTTTCGGGCAAGTTTTATGCCTGCCACACACTTTAAACAAATATTTTCACCAACAAATCCAGAATAGATTGAAGTCACCACCAACTATCACTGTATGAGTGACATACCTATTTGAAATGAGACTAAAGTTTTCTTTGAATTGTTCAGCGACTGTATTATATGAGTCGGAAGGTCGGTGAGAGAAATCAGTTATAATTTATTCCGGTTGTCAAGTATAAACTCTACTCCTGATACGTCACAGGAGCTATTTACTTCAGTTTTCCCACAAGGTAAAATACTTCTGACTCAACAATAAGTACTCCACCACCAACTGTATTTCATAATCTATCGTTTCTGAACGAGTTAGGTACTTTTTAAAATATTCTTTCCGTCTGTAGCCAGATGTCCGCACCTACAACAACTTGAAATTCAATGCTTTCTACTAGCGCTTGTAGCTCCGATTCTTTTCCAACACAGCTACGACTGTTCACAACTACACTCATGCTCATAATTGCAGAATGTGGTGCCACACAATGTGGCGCTACACAAAACTGGCGCTAGTTGCATAGGCATTTAGGGAACACACATGACACAAATCTGTAAGTTGAGAAAATCGTCCCGAAACACATGTGCTACAAAATGCCATTGTTTCCCGCGCATGTACCCCGACATCAATATGGGATACGATCACCATGCACACGTACACAGGCCTCACAGCGGGTTGGCATACTCTGGATCAGGTGGTCGAGCAGCTGCTGGGGTATAGCCTCTCATTCTTGCACCACTGCCTGTCGCAGCTTCTGAAATGTACAAGGGGTTAGAAGATGTGCAGCTATACGTCGACCGAAAGCATCCCAGACGTGGTCGATGGGGTTTAGGTTTGGAGAACAGGCAGGCCACTCCATTCGCCTGATATCTTCTGTTTCAAGATACTCCTTTACGATGGCAGCTTGGTGGGGCCAAGCGTTATCATCCATCACGAGGAAGGTGGGACCTTTGCACCCCTGAAAAGGCGGACGTACTAGAGCAAAATGACCTTCTGATACACCTGATCTGTTACAGTTCCCCTGTCAAAGACCTGCATGGGTGTGCGTGCACCAATCATAATACCACCATACAGCATCAAACCACGATCTCTATAAAGATCCCTTTCAAGGACATTAATGGGTTTCTATCTGGTTCCTGGTTCATGCCAGATGAAAACACGGCGAGAATCACTGTTCAGACTATATCTGTACTTGTCCGTGAACATAACCTGGGGCCACTGTTCCGATGACCATCTATTGCGTTCTTGACACCAGGCTTTACTGGCTCTCCTGTGACCAGGGGTTCAGTGGAATGCACCTTGCAGGTCTTAGGGCGAATAAACCATGTCTATTCAGTCGTCTGTAGACTGTGTGTCTGGAGACAACTGTTCCAGTGGCTACGGTAAGGTCCCGAGCAAGGCTACCTGCAGTACTCCGTGGCCGTCTGCAGGCACTGATGGTGAGATATCGGTCTTCTTGTGCTGTTGTACACTGTGGACGTCCGGTACTGTAGCGCCTGGACCAGTTTCCTGTCTGCAGGAATCGTTGCCATAATCGAGAGATCACACTTTGTGGCACACGGAGGGCCCGTGCTACGACCTACTGTGTTTGACCAGCCCCAAGTCGCCCTAGTATTCTACACCTCATAACGTCATCAATATTAGTTCTTTGAGCCATTTTCAACCCACGGTCACCACTAACACTTCTGAAAACGTCTGCACACTTACTCGCTGCACCGTACTCTGATATGCACCAACACACCTCTGCGTATGTGGACTGCTGCCAGCGCCACTGTGTGTCGACCGCAGGTCAAATGCACCCCTTTGTCATACCCTGAGGTGATATAAACCCGCAAAACACCCACCAGAGCGCTGTGTCACCACGTGCAAATGGCTCTGAGCACTATGGAACTTAACATCTATGGTCATCAGTCCCTTAGAACTCAGAACTACTTAAACCTAACTAACCTAAGGACAGCACACAACACCCAGTCATCACGAGGCAGAGAAAATCCCTGACCCAGCCGGGAATCGAACCCGGGAACCCGGGCGCGGGAAGCTAGAACGCTACCGCACGACCACGAGCTGCGGACGTTTCACCACGTATCAGCATTATCCTTAATATGAGCATGAGTGTTTAATATTATTGGCTGTTCTTTTGTATACGAGTACTGACCTCCAAATATTTGAAAAAGGGCACACTCACTGGCCAGAGTTGTTTTCATACTGTACTCATTTCTCATGAATATCTTTTCAGGGGTGCATTCGGTACTGACTTCATTTTTATGCTTGACAATGCGCGGCCGCATCGAACTGCATAGGTGGAGGAGCAATTGGAACGAGACGATATTCAGTGAACGGACTTAAATCCCAGCAAGAACGTGACGGATGTGTTGATGAGACGGATTGCAAAACGTCCACCTGCAACAACGTCCTTCCAGAAGTTGTCAATTAAGCTGGTGGAGGAATGTAACGCCATGACAGAACAACACCTTACCAAGCTTATGGCCAGCACTGGGGCACGTTGCATAGTATGCAATGTTGTCCGTTGTGAAGACACACATTGTTAAGTACTATGTCTGGCCTTTCCTAATAATTTTCGATGAATAAAAGTGTTGTAACTGTCAGTCTCTCTACTATCCTGTAGCAGCTCTTTCTACATATTGTCCAAAGTTCATGAATATAGGTTACTTCGCTGATGCACACAATACGAAAGCTACTTTCGTCCTTAATTTTTTGACACGAATTGTTAATGTTAAACACATGAGCCACTAAATTTTGGCGCAAATTTGTTGATAACTGTTATTACTTTACTTAATTCGGATTTCCTCAAGTGATACATTTCTTTTCCGATACGCTCTCTTGCCTTTAGGTCACTTACAGTAATGGCAATATTCAGTATAACTTTTTCGACTTACAATTTTCCGCCATACATGGTTCCATACTCGACCCTCTATTCCTACCCTGCAAATCCATAGTGGTTACTTGAAAAATCATGCGCGCTCAGGCCGAAAAACTTGTATTTCCCTGACAACAATACCTACTGAAAGACCTTCCTTCAAAACACCCGACACCTAAATCAATAAACGAGATTTGGAACTTAAATAGTGGCAACTTTTTATTCGCAACCGATACAAAGGAGTTACATGTTTGCACCTGTTACCGTCCTTCACAGTAGTCACCAGCGTTGTGTAGAGCCCGTTGTCAGCGATGTGGAGGGCGTAGTATACCGTTAGCAGAGCGTGTTCTGTTGATGGTTCGAATGGAGCAGTCCACTGCCTGTCGAATCTCGGGAACAGCTAACGGTATACAACGCTTTCCACATCGCTGGCAACGAATCCTACACAACACTTGTAACTACTTTGAAGGACAGTAACAGGTGCAAACATGTAACTCTTTTGTATCGGTTGTGAATAAATAGTTGCCACTATTTAAATTCAAACCCTTGTAATTCCTTTATGCGTTGCACTTACATGTATCGTTCCAAGCTGTATTAAGAAGAAAGTAATTGTCGTACAGTCTCCTGCGTGCTATGGAAGGAAAGGTGATGGTAATTCGCTGTAATTCCGGTAATTACTACATTTGTAAGAAAGTTTGTAATTATGTAGTAGTGTTAAATGTACTTCCAGTAGTGGGCAAGAGTTTTACATTTACAGTAGGGGGAAGTGGACGGCTATGCCGCCAAAAGCGTACCTTCTATTTAGTCGCCACTTACATGAAAATGTCTCTAAAGGACGCTACTTTCTGTGAGGCATATAACCGTATCAGAGACTTCCTGCAGCTGTGCGGCAGTGAGTGTTAATGCGACAGACTATTTATCAGTGTGATGAAGCTCTCGTGGTTTTAATACAGCGCGAGCCAGAACATTCATGATGATGAACGAACTGCTGGCTTTTATATTTTTATGACAGATTTGCTGTGCCCCGTTGACGAAATCGGCGAAGAGAGATGACGTGTCAAGCTCGATTAATCGAGTAAAGATTTATCATTCCATTATCGGTCTGTTATTGAAGAAATTTTTTGCAGTTAATCAAATGCGGAAAAATGCTATACGTGACTCTTCCAGCATATTTCTCTGACTGACAGAAATAATTAGCAATTGGTGTACGTGACTGTATTCTGGGAAATTATTCATTCCAATGTTATGGTACATATCTTAGTAAAGACTGATAATAACGAATATCATTACTTCTACAAATGGATTCATTTACGTATTCGTGTACTAGCACCGACCTTTTGTAGGGAAAACGACAAATCAAAAGTTATTATCTTAATGAGAATTCCAAGTTAAAGAAAATGTACCCTAGAAAGAAAAATTGCAGGTGACTTTGGTATTCTGAAATTTAAGAAGTCGTCTGTCCCCATTACAATCACTTATTCAGTGAATGATGTAACGAAATAAACGGAAGCAGTCCTCTGGTTATTTATTTGCCGACGAAAAATTGTATTTACTTCTTTATTACACCAAAACCACTGTTGACTCACATAATATGTTTTGGCAACCTCACGCAAATTTGCTTTGACGACAATTAAACGTCATGTTTGAAAACTGAGTGCAGGAAATAAATATTCTGTCTTCTGAAACATCTTGGAAGACCACTAATTCACAGGACACGGTCTGTCGTTCTTCAATAATGGACGAGATTACTTTCTTAAAATCTAGCACAGTGGTTTTACATTTTTTTAGGAAACACAATATTATTTCGGCAAATGTTGTGTAGTTAGAATAAATACTTTTATTGTCTTCTGAACTAACGATCGACTTTTTTGCTCCATTTCGAAATGCACACTTAACAGTACTACTCCTTAGTTTGTGTTGACGTAAGAAGCTTGTGCTGCGTTTGGAGCTATCGATTTTGACGATATTTTCACTAAGTTTATGAGTTCTTATATAGTTTTATTTTATATGAGTGTACGTCATATACAAATGTTTTATTACAACGCCTCTGAAATTTTATCCCGCTGTTTTGTATTGTTTCTTTCACATTTTTCCCATTTTTTAAAAAATATAGTTCTTTCAATATATTTTCCTCCCCTTGTACGTACCGTGGTTAACGCTATTTAGGATAAATTTCAGAAATCATTACGTTTTCAAGCATTATACATATAAAGAATTTTACACTCAGTGTATTTCCGTATTTTTATTTACGTAACCTTGTCAGATAAGTCCTTTCAGTCGCTCTCTTATATCAGAACCTGGTCTTACAGATACAGTGCTATTTACATCACAGTGTGCTGTGTAATTGATTACGGTCAGTCATGATGTACTGACAGCTCAACTGGTCTGAGGTGTTTTAGCTGCCCCTAAGCCTGCCCCTACTCCTGCCGTCTTATGCAACTCGCAACACTGTACACTGAGGGGACATAGGTATTGAGTTAGCCGGCCGCGGTGGTCTAGCGGTTCTGGCGCTGCAGTCCGGAACCGCGGGATTGCTACGGTCGCAGGTTCGAATCCTGCCTCGGGCATGGGTGTGTGTGATGTCCTTAGGTTAGTTAGGTTTAAGTAGTTCTAAGTTCTAGGGGACTTCTGACCTAAGATGTTGAGTCCCATAGTGCTCAGAGCCATTTTTTGAGGTATTGAGTTACCTCGTAATATCGTGTCAGACTACCTTTTGCGCCGCGAGCGATTAGCCGAGCGGTCTAAGGCGCTGGAGTCATGGACTGTGCGGCTGGTCCCGACGGAGGTTCGAGTCCTCCCTCGGGCATGGGTGTGTGTGTTTGTCCTTAGCATAATTTAGGTTAAGTAGTGTGTAAGCTTAGGGACTGATGACCGTAGCAGTTAAGTCCCATAAGACTTCACACACATTTGAACATTACCTTTTGCGCGGTGTAATGCAGCAACTCGACGTGGTATGGGCTCAACAAGTCTTTGGAAATACTGTCCAATTCAACCTCTACAGCCGACCATAAATGCGAAAATGTTGCCATCGCAGTATTATTGGCCTCTTGATTATGTGCCATAGATGTTCTGTCGGATTCTTTTCGGCTGACCTGGATAGCCAAATCGTTCACTCAAACTGCCCAGAAAGTTCTTCAAGCCAGTTTCGAACAATTGTGGCCCGGTGACATGAGCATTGTCATCCACAAAAATTCCATTGTAATCGTCTTCAGCTAACCGAACGTAAGTATTTCACGTACGTGATCGGTCCATGTAGACCAGAAGACCCAGTTCATTTCACGTAAACTCAGTCCACAATATTATGGAGCCACCACCAGCTTGTTCACTGCCTTGTTGACAACTTGAGTCCATAGCTTCTTGGGGTCTGCACCACACTCGAACCTTACTATCAGATCATACCAACTGAACCCGATAATCATATGAGCATGCCATGATTTTCTATTTGTCTAGTCTCCAGCCGATATGGCCACGAGACCAGGATAGGCGCTGCAGGCGATGAGCTGTTAGCAAAGGCACTCGCGTCGATCCTCAGCTGCTATAGCCCATTAACGCTAAATGTCTCCGCAGTGTCCTAACGGATACGCTAGTCTTACGTCTCATATTGATTTCCTTGCTTATGTCAAGCTGTAATGCTTGTGTGGAAACGCTGACAACTCTACGTGAACGCCACTGCTCTCGGTTGGTAACTGACGGCCATTAGCCATTGCGTTGTCCAGGTAAGACCAAATGCTTGAAATTTGGTGTTTTCGGCACTCTCTTGATACTGTGGACCTCGGGATATTAACGATTTCCGAAATGGAATGTCCCATACGTCTGGTTCCAACCAGCGTTGCGCGTTGAAGATCTGTCAGTTGTCGTCATGCGGGCACAATCACATAGGAAACCTTTCCACATGAATCACTTGAGTAGAAATGACAGCCCCATTAATGCACTGCCCTTTCATCACTTGAGTACGCGATATTACCACCATCTGTACATGTGCAAATCGTTGTCCCACGATTTTGTCACATCACTATATGTGAGGTTCAAAAACCACGTGCGTGATTTTCATATTTCTCGCTGCTTACGCGCGAATTGTTGGAAAAAAATGAGCAGCATCTTTTCATATGAAACGTAATATAGTCAAATTTTATACTGTGATACGTTTTCTTTGGTGAACACAGTTTCCAAGTTGTTCAAGAACAACGTAAAAAATCGATTTCCAGACGCACTTCCACCCAACAGCCATCATTCACCATCACGAGTTTCTAGTACTCTTTTCGTGACACTCCCTTCTCCACTGTACAAAAATTTTCGACTGAACGAAATATTCCCAATATCCTCTTTCGGTCTCTATTGACGGAGCTATTACGCCACTAGTATAGCCGGCTGCTTCCTAATATTATGAATTTAAACGGCCCACTGAGGATAATTCACGAGAAACGACTTTTCTAAACTTATCCCGAAAACTTCGATCAAAACTTAATCCTTTCCAGCATAATATTTCCGTATTCAGAAGATTTGTAAAATATAATGATGTAAATGTTTATTTTATGCTTTTAAGACTCATAAATTGCTAGGCAAAATTTACACAAACGTCAGTTATATAATTTGTAAGTCCTCGACCGAGTTGGTGGTGTAATAAGACGAGACCAAGGAAAACAAAAAAAGGTTCAATGCGGGAAATAATTCGTACAGTCGCACATATTTGCACAGTGGTAGGGCGGAGTTCCCTGAATAACATACTTGAAGTCCTGACCGGTGGAAGTTGAATTTAGGAGTGGGGCTGAGTTAGAGGCTCATTTTTGTACGTTCTTTTTGAATAACTCGACAACTACGGCCTCTAGAAAAGAAGATCCCCAGTACAAAATTTAACTACAACAAATTTCCTACATAGAGACCTCGTTTATTTTGTGTATTGGATTAATACGAGTAGTTTGCGCGTAGCGAGAGAAAGAACACGAAAATCTAGCGCGTGTTTTATGAAAGCCAGCTATAACATTCCGAGTTGAACAAAACTACAGGAACTGGGACACTGAATAACTCTGTATGTACATTTTACTGGTAAGAGACCGGCAGGTGCCTTATTCGCTATTTGAGATTTTTTATTAATTTTATTCAGTGTTTACGGTACACTGTGCCAATACGTAGTGCGTCTATCGTATCTGTCATGTTCTAGGCCATGCACATCTATTTACAAACAGTTTATGGTTCTATTTTTGACACACAACTAATGTGTATAGATGCTCTAATCGATCTAAGTAACAACGAATGGTGTATGACTTCTTAGAAGTTAACTTCAACAGATCCTCTACACGCGTTTTCCTGTTTCCCTTCTGTGTTATGTTAAAAGTGAGATCAACAATGGCACAACTAACTATCTGTAGAACACAATGAAATAACCAAAAAAACTTTTTGCCTTGAGAAACAAATTTGTCTTCTTGAAATAATGATTGTATTACGAAGATACCAGTATGAACAAATCAAAGTATGAACTTTAAAAGGAATCCTGAAAACTTACCGTGATAGACTAAACGCTGAGTTTACACAAATTTGGTGAAGAAGTATAGGTAAGTATTACACGACACTTCATAAAGAATGTTTTTAATTTTTGCGTTGAATAAGAAGTACCAGAGACGGTTTTACGACATTGGGCTCGTCTGTGTCCACCACAGCCATGAATGTTAATGGTGACAGTTGTACACGCTGCACCACAGAGGTACATGGCGAAGACAATAGTTCGCCAACACATCACTGGCGCTACGGTGGTAGAGTAAAACATGAACTCAGACCGAATATGGATAAGGATTACAGCGGCATCCAAAGACAATGAATCCTACTCAGGCACTGAGATACATCAACTATGGATTTCAGTATGGTAGGTAGAATTTTATTCCATACCTCGGAACCGAACTAATGCTCTTCCTTCAGGGAAGTTGTATGAGGCTAATGGGGCTAAAAAAACTTCATCCCTTCAATAATATCAAGTTCGGGTGGTTACGAGAGCTAAGGAATACGCTCTATCCCATTTTTATACTTGTCTTTTGGGTATTTCCCGAAGTGAGAGAGGCAGCATTATCAGATAATTACGTGCTGTCCCATTCTGAGAGAAATGTGTGCCTCATTTAGCGATTACTGTCACTTGCAATGACGTAATATATCAGTCAAGTTCACCTCTCTTCCACTGCGTGCAAATGTCACAAATGACGCTATAAGAGACACCAAATTTTTATTCAAGGCATTACGAAAGGAAGAAATTTCCATAAGGAAATTATGTTGGACAAGAGTTCAAATGGTTCAAATGGCTCTGAGCACTATGGGACTTAACTTCTAAGGTCATCAGTCCCCTAGAACCTAGAACTACTTAAACCTAACTAACCTAAGGACATCACACACGTCCATGCCCGAGGCAGGATTCGAACCTGCGACCGTAACGGTCGCGCGGTTCCAGACTGTAGCGCCTTTAACCGCTTGGCCACCCCGGCCGGCTTGGACAAGAGTAAGAAGTATGCTGGCCCGTAATCCACCGTACATCAGTAGTACAGCTGAAGTGCAATTTAAAACTCCCGAAGTCAGTATATATTTGCCTGTAAAAGGTAGTTACATTGCGTTCGTTCGATGAGCCACCTCAATGCAGCACCAGCGGTATTACAGGCAACCAACGAAGACGCCAGTGTAACGGGTACAGGTCACAAGCTGTGTCATTGCACAGTTCATTGTTTCGTATACTTTTCGTTGGTGTTTATCTTCTCCTAACCATTTCATTTCAATCTCATCAAGACGAAGCGCAGTTCGCCCGAGTGGCGTCAAACTGAATTGCACCGAGCGGCCGAACAAAACCACGCGGGATCTTGTGGCAAGAGCCACGATTTCTCACTGATGAGCATTATTTTGCCAATGATTTGTATTCACAAGAGGAACGATTTTTCACTGATGAGCATTATTTTGCCAATGGTTTGTATTTACTTTTTGTGGACGCATTTCGTTCGAACTGTCCAAATACACTACTGGCCATTAAAATTGCTACACAACGAAGATGACGTGCTACAGACGCGAAATTTAACCGACAGGAGGAAGATGCTGTGATATGCAAATGATTAGCTTTTCAGAGCATTCACACAAGGGTGGCGTCGGTGGCGACGCCTACAACGTGCTGACATGAGGAAAGTTTCCAACCGATTTTTCATACACAAACAGCAGTTGACCGGCGTTGCCTGGTGAATCGTTGTTGTGATGCCACGTGTAAGAGGGAGAAATGCGTACCAGCACGTTTCCGACTTTGAAAAAGGTCGGATTGTAGCCTATCGTGATTGCGGTTTATCGTATCGCGACATTGCTGCTCGCGTTGGTCGAGATCCAATGACTGTTAGCAGAATATGGACTCGGTGGGTTCAGGAGCGTAATACGGAACGCCGTGCTGGATCCCAACGGCCTCGCAACACTAGCAGTCGAGATGACAGGCATCTTATCCGCATGGCTGTAACGGATGGTGCAGCCAAGTCTCGATCCCTGAGTCAACAGATGGAGACGTTTGCAAGACAACAAACATCTGCACGAACAATTCGACGACGTTTGCAGCTGCATGGATTAACCAGCTCGGAGACCACGGCTGCGGTTACCCTTGACGGTGCATCACAGACAGGAGCCCCCGCGATGGTGTGCTCAACGCGAACCTAGGCGCACGAATGGCAAAACGTCATTTTTTCTGATGAATCCAGGTTTTGTTTACAGCATCATGTTGGTAGCATCCGTGTTTGGCGACATCGCGGTGAACGCACATTGGAAGCGTGTATTCGTCATAGCCATACTGGCGTATTACCCGGCGTGATGGTATGGGGTGTCATTGGTCTCTGTCACCTCTTGTTCGCATTGACGGCACTTTGAACAGTGGACGTTACATTTCAGATGTTTTACGACACGTGGCACTACCCTTCATTCGATCCCTGCAAAACCCTGCATTTCAGCAGCATAATGCACGAGCGCATGTTGCAGGTCCTGTACGGCCCCTTCTGGATACTGAAAACGTTCGACTGCTGCCCTGGCCATCACATTCTCCAGGTCTCTAACGAACTGAAAACGTCTGGTCAATGACGAATAGTGTACCACAGTGCCGAGCAGTTCAAAAATAACGAGATTAATCGCCCGTTTCAGGGACTGCAGAGTAGTTGTGGAGAAGAAGGAAACCGGGTGGTCCCCATTTTGATGGACACAGGCTGTGCATCGATACCCTTCAAAGGTTTGAAGAGACTACCTGTTGGTACTGGAGGTTTGGTAGTTTTCAAAAAGCGATACATGGGTTAAAACTTCAATCATATCATGTTCATAGTGGGCAGGAATTGCGGTGCAGGATGAAGTGTCTAGCATACTCTCCATGGTTTCGGTCGTTCATTGTTGTCAATTGAAACGTGGTGCGGCGTCGTATTTTCTTCGCGGATGAGGCGTGATTTCACCTTAGTGGGTACTTGAAGCGGCGAAACACAATAATTTGGTCAACTAGAAATCCACATGCTGTTCATAAAAACAATGTGGACTGTCGGAAAAAAACAGCTTCTGGCGTCCCTTACTACGTCGTCGCATAGTACGCCGTATTTTCGCGGAAACTGCTGTGAGCAGTGTGCGTATTTTGCTCCTTAAGGCAGATGAGCGTTGTTGTTGCTTGCAGTAGCACGCTGAGACGTAATGTCTTCAGAGTTGTTCCAGTGGGGCTGCCTTAAACAAAGAGTCAATAAGAGCTGGTTTCACAATGAGATAACATTAAAATGGTTCAAATGGCTCTGAGCACTATGCGACTTAACTGCTGAGGTCATCAGTCGCCTAGAACTTAGAACTAATTAAACCTAACTAACCTAAGGATATCACACACATCCATGCCCGAGGCAGGATTCGAACCGGCGACCGTAGCGGTCACGCGGTTCCAAACTGAAGCGCTAGAACCGCAAGGCCACACCGGCCGGCAGATGACATTAAAATTATCATAACAACGAAGTTTAACAATAAAGTGTCCTAATTTTTTTTAAAAATAGTCCATAAATGTGTTGCCGAACAGGACAGCCATTTTGAATATACGTTAGAATACAGTGAGTGCTGTTATGAAATAAATTTGCCGAATTTATTTGGCCTGATCATATTTGCGCCTCCAGTCTCATACACAAGAGCAACATTTATACATCGTGATCGGAAACTCGCGTACATCAAAAAGTAATCCGCCTCTTGATCTTCGCTAATTTCCTATCACCTTGTATTGGCTCAAAGGTACCCTGCAATTTCAGTGTGGTATAGCGCCAAAAATATTGCAGATATTTACACCACGTTCGGTTTACGTGACTTGTTTGTGTGTGTCCCAAGTTGTCGTGAGTGAAGCATAATAATTGTTCAAGGTAAGTCTCAGTGCGTGGAACGGGTTATTCATATTGAATCAGACACTTAGGAACAAGGAAAGTTACAAAAGCCCTATAGGAAGCAACCACCCTCACGGACGTCGATAAGCCCGTAGTACAGGAATGTTACGAAGACATAAAGTGTTGATGCGAAGCATCATACAGGACGACCTGGAACAAGTGAAGCCGACACGGAACGGATACTGTTGGCTCTTCAGTGTCGGAAAATGATAAGGCACGTTCGTTTTCCAACAAGGCGGTGCACCACCACATTGGGCTCACACTGCCTCAGGTATTATGCACCAGCTGCTTCCAGATCACTGCACTGACGGGGGCGGACCATTTCCCAGACCTCCTAGGTCGCCTCACATTACAACGACGGGTTTCTTTCTATAGGGATCTGTCAGGGACATACTGTACCAAACCCATGTCAACTATATCAATGATTTAGAAACCCCAATTGTTGCTGCCGTTGCGACAAGGACATACTGTACCCAACCCATGTCAACTATATCAATGATTTAGAAACTCCAATTGTTGCTGCCGTTGAGACAGGTGTGCAGATGTGTTGAGCCGAGTGTGGATGAAGCTGGGCTACAGACAGACTGGATCAAAAGGGCATAGTTTGTGTGTGTGTGTGTGTGTGTGTGTGTGTGTTCGTGCGTTTGTGTGTACTTATGGTAGCCGGGTAAAATGCAGACTTTTTTTGTTGCAGGTTAATACGTACACATATGAAATTGTTGGTAACCAGCAACACATGGATTTCTTTTTCCATATATTGTATGTCAAATGATTTTTAGAGTTCTGTATATTGTAAACGCTATTTAGTATGTGTAATGGAATGACCTTTTGCGCACAGGGCCAGAGAAGGTAATCTTAATGTATATACCAATAACTGCGACAAAAACCAACAAAATGTTATGTCTGAATTTTTGTAAGTTGTTCATCACTTCACTTTAATTCACTCTCTCTCTTGTCTCCTTTTTCTTCTGCTCATCTACTATCTCTTGGTTTGGCCATTGCTTGTGTAAGCATTTGGGACTATTAGGTAATGAAAACTTCTTTGACTAGGAATGGTGCATTTGTATTTATTGTTAGACTAATTACCACCATTTTCACAGCTGACAGACAAGATTTCCAGTTTCCAGTAAATACTTGTAATGCTGTCCGGAATAACGGCTTGCTGACGAACAATTAAAGCCATTTCCTACATCTCATGCAGATCGCACTAACTTTTTCAGAGCTTGCAGTCATTATTTTATTAGGAGGTCTGATATCGAAGCGAGGGTAAAGTTGCGGCGCATGCAATAATTAATGTTCACACAGTCACGAATAAGGAATTGCGAGCCTGTTATTCAACCAATGGAGTACTAGCAAACATATTCTCATTCTCAAAATGTCAATAATTTTCTATGCTAATGCAGTTCCTTTTCTTGGTTGGAGAGGTAGAATTACATTGTTTTTTCTCTGTATCAGTCATTCCACAAACACTTCACAAACTTTACGATCTGATGTTTTCTGCATGGTTGTAACTGCAGCACTAAGTGGTAACATTTTTCGGCCCATGCATGCACACTTCACACCTGACCTGCCAGAGCAAAGTAAGCATTAAGGGCTTGCTCTTGCCACATGTACTTGGAGGTATTAACCAACCTAAAAATATAAAATTTGTAATAGCTATAATTGTTAGTCTGCAAATTATGTAAATACTCATGTAATGTTGTTCATTAGATTGCCCCTACCTGCCAGTAGAAATATCTGTACTTATACCTGTCATGGCACTAACAGCCATCCATAATTCTTATCAACAAATAATGTAGAGGGAGCGGAATTACGACTATAAAACACACTATATCCGCAGCGATTTTCAAGATTCTTCATGTACCATTTTTACATCATTCCGACGGCCATAATGCAGTTAAGAGTCCTTCACCTGAGCGCATTAAGACCAGCGGTAGCAACTGGTTGCAGGCTGCAGAAAATGCGGCGGTTTGTACTCCTAAGTCACTAAGGGTGCTACATAAATTCATCTCTGGAAGAGCGTCTCCGAACTGTTTTATTGCATCTATTTTATTAACAAATCAGCGAAGGTTGCGCAATGCCCAGGCTGCATGATGGAGGCACAGACAGAATGGACGCAAATACTGGTCAAACAGCTGTGCTTTGCGAGAATTAACTAGAAAAGGCTACAGATAAGACGTAACACAAGGATTGGGCGAATTGTGCATCATCTCATATTAAAAATCGTAGACTGATGCAAGATCAAGCATCCAGTGGTATGATATACGCTACATGGTCAAACTATCCGGACACCTATTAGTGGACATTGGTATAGGGTACTGCTCATTCGTCTTCCTGAGCTGAAACCGGAGAAAGCGGAGTCGTTTGACGCTGCAGTCAGGAGCAAAAGTCGACGATCTAACTCATCCCAAAACTTCTTTATTTTGTTTCGGTCGGTACTGTGGACAGTCCACAAACCACTGGCTCATAGACGCCGCTTTATTATTGTCACTTAAGTGTGTCTCTACTGTGCATAGTACACGTTTATGTAAAATATACCGGCCAGTGTGGTCGAGCGGATCTAGGCGCTTCAGCTAGGAACCGCGCGACCGCTACGGTCGCAGGTTCGAATCCTGCCTCGGCCATGGATGTGTGTGATGTCCTTAGGTTAGGTTAGGTTTAAGTAGTTCTAAGTTCTAGGGGACTGATGACCTCCGATGTTGAGTCCCATAGTGCTCAGAGCCATTTTTTCGTGTAATAAATTCCACATTTAGCGCTTTTCAAGCGCCATAAGGGAATCACACTCTAAGTACGAAAAATAGACCACATACCATAACACCACCTCCTCTGTACTTCACTGTTGGCAATGTACATGAACGTTTTCCAGACATCTACCAAATCCAAAACCTTCCTTTTGATTGATACAGGATACAGTGTGATTCATCGCCGGCCGCTGTGGTGGAGTCGCTGCTACGGTCGCACGTTCGAATCCTGCCTCGGGCATGGATGTGTGAGATGTCCTTAGGTTAGTTAGGTATAAGTAGTTCTAAGTTTCGGGGACTGATTACAATAGATGTTACGTTTCATAGTACTTAGAGAAATGTGAACTATTTTTTTTTGTTTTTTTTCTGATTCATCGCTCCAAATCATGTGTTCCCACTCATCTACTGACCAGTGGCGTCGCTCATCAATCAGTACAGATATGCGTGACTCATCAGAAGCTTCTTCACCGTTGCACCCCAGTTTTTTTAGCTCCCTGTGCACTTCCTCTGTGATAGCTGGACTGCTTGTACCGCTTTCGAATTCGCGATTGTTTCCTTCCACTGATTTCATGTAGATCTGGTCTTGGTTCAGCTGTGGTTGTCCCTTTGCGTTTCCACTTTCCATTTACATCGTAAGCTTTAGTAGTGTTAAAATGTCCCTGATGGATTTGTTGCTCAAGTAAAAATGGAGATGAGCGTACGGCATCGTTGGCCGGGAGACCCCATACGGGGAAGTTCGGCCGCCAAGTCCAAGACTTATTTCAGTCGACGCCACATACGGCGACTTGCGCGCCGATGATGAGGATGAAATGCTGAAGAGGTCAAAAGAGCACCCAGTCCACAAGCGGAGAAAAACTCCAACCTGGCCGGGAACTGAACCCAGGCCCGCTGCAAGGGAGGCAAGCATGTTACCACCTTCTTCTTTTTTTTACGCTGGCCACTTTTTTACCAACTTTTTTAATTTATTTATGTAACTTTTGTTTTAATTTAAAGCCCATCCCTGAATCACATTCTCAAAGTTTCTTTTTGATTTTTTAATTATTTATTTATTTTTTACCAGGAACAGGGTAAATGAACAAAATATCTTTATTGGCACAAGCTTAAATACAACAGAAATGCCATCCTTCCGGCGGAAATAACACGAGACATTACAATCGTACAAGGAGAGCAATTTTTTTTATTAACAAGGTGTAGGAAAGCTAAGAGGTGTGAAGCAGTAGACAGTAGCGTGGGAGAAAAATAAGCGTTTTCTGGTATAGTGCATAAAAGAAAGGAGGTGCTAGTCCATGCGCCTACTTCACTGTGGATTACTATATAGAGAGTAGCGCGGAGAGTATCAGATGTCAGCGGGGCGTGGAGGGGGGGGTGGAAGGGGGGGGCGCTGTCGACGTGAGGCACCATCCAACTGAGTGGGGGTGACGTAAAGATCGCGTGTAGGTACTTGGCGAAGAAGGCGCGGTAGCGCGAGCGGTGCTCGACTTCTCTGTGGGCGGTTTGTAAGTACTGCCAGAAATCAAGGATTGATTTTTCGCCATCATTATACATTTAGATGATCGTCCATCTCTTGACTCATAGAATCGCATGATTTTTGGTGGCGCGGAAATAAGTACCCTCAGGATGGATAAAAGTCTATTGATCAATCAAGTCCGGCGGAATGCGGAGGTAACAGGCAACGAACTGTCGGCCAAGTTTCCAGACGTCACTGGTGGCAGCACAAGTCAGTTGGTGGCAATCGTCATCCATGAGGTGGCAAATGGAACAAAGTGCAGAGCCGTTAGTCCGATGGCATGAAGAAGTTTATTTGTGGCTAATTTTACACTTGCGACGTGGTACCATGTTGCCCGGACGTTGGATGGAAGAAAAGGCTGGTAGATGCGATTCCAAACCGTGCACCACCGCTTGGGCGGATGTCTGAGTTCGATATTGTTGCTGGATATGGAACGAAGGAGTGGGGTGTAAAACTCTTTAGGTAGAGGAGAACGCATGGTTGGTAAGTGTGTGTGAGCATAAATGAAGTCGACGATGAAATCAGAAATGTGCGTCAAATGGTGCTTGATGTGTCCAAATAGTACTGGTGGCGTTATGGTCGCGGGCACAACTATTTCCAGCAAGCTGCGCGTAAGGGAGGTGCCCCCGTGCCACTGCTTGTGCATGGTGGACATGTACAAGGACGCCCCTCGGAGTCGCACATTGTCAAGCCCGAGGCCTCCCGCTCGCGGGGGAAAGGTGAGCGTATCGTAGCGGACCTTAAAGAGCGTACCGGCCGTAAGAAAGTATCCAAAAGCAGCCTGGAGGTTGCGTCCAATAGTTGATGGCAGCTGGAGGACCTGTGCGATGTGGACCATTCTGGACGCCACATGTTGATTGAGGTATTGGACACGTTGTAAAGAATCGAGTCAGCCGAGAAGATTTTGTCGCACCGTCGTGCGGATAGTTTGGAGTGCACGCTGAAAAGTGATGGCAGAGGAGCGGCGCACGGTGGAGGTGAAAATGATACCAAGGTATCGTTGTTGTTGTACACACGGGAAAGGTGCTAAGTCGTCGTGTGTGAGGCCGCGTCCAATGTACATCGCCGCGGATTTAGCGACATTCAAGTTACTGCCCGCTGCAGTTCCGTACGTTGATATCAAATCAAGCACCGTTTGGGTTTCACTCCGTAAGCGGACCATGAAGAGGAGGTCGTCCGCACATGCACGACATCGAAAACTGTGCTGTCGCAAAGTGAGACCAGAAAGGTGGCTCGTCCGACTCCCGATGAGTGGCTCCAGGCTTATGGCATGGAGTAGGGTCGGAGGTGGGCAACCTTGTCTTACAGAACACCGGATCGCCACTGGTCTCGCCACACGGCCATTAACTTGAATCAGCGATTCGGCGGTACCGTACAGGCGCCGGATGATATCGATAAAGCCTGTGGTAAACCCAGGCGGTTCACCACTGAGAACAGAAAACGATGCGCTGTCAAAATCAATGGTAACCACCTCAGCGCGGAGTCTGCACGCCGCTGCCAGTGCAATTAAATCGCGACATTCTCCTGTGACCGTTTGTATACACTCCTGGAAATTGAAATAAGAACACCGTGAATTCATTGTCCCAGGAAGGGGAAACTTTATTGACACATTCCTGGGGTCAGATACATCACATGATCACACTGACAGAACCACAGGCACATAGACACAGGCAACAGAGCATGCACAATGTCGGCACTAGTACAGTGTATATCCACCTTTCGCAGCAATGCAGGCTGCTATTCTCCCATGGAGACGATCGTAGAGATGCTGGATGTAGTCCTGTGGAACGGCATGCCATGCCATTTCCACCTGGCGTCTCAGTTGGACCAGCGTTCGTGCTGGACGTGCAGACCGCGTGAGACGACGCTTCATCCAGTCCCAAACATGCTCAATGGGGGACAGATCCGGAGATCTTGCTGGCCAGGGTAGTTGACTTACACCTTCTAGAGCACGTTGGGTGGCACGGGATACATGCGGACGTGCATTGTCCTGTTGGAACAGCAAGTTCCCTTGCCGGTCTAGGAATGGTAGAACGATGGGTTCGGTGACGGTTTGGATGTACCGTGCACTATTCAGTGTCCCCTCGACGATCACCAGTGGTGTACGGCCAGTGTAGGAGATCGCTCCCCACACCATGATGCCGGGTGTTTGCACTGTGTGCCTCGGTCGTATGCAGTCCTGATTGTGGCGCTCACCTGCACGGCGCCAAACACGCATACGACCATCATTGGCACCAAGGCAGAAGCGACTCTCATCGCTGAAGACGACACGTCTCCATTCGTCCCTCCATTCACGCCTGTCGCGACACCACTGGAGGCGGGCTGCACGATGTAGGGGCGTGAGCGGAAGACGGCCTAACGGTGTGCGGGACCGTAGCCCAGCTTCATGGAGACGGTTGCGAATGGTCCTCGCCGATACCCCAGGAGCAACAGTGTCCCTAATTTGCTGGGAAGTGGCGGTGCGGTCCCCTACGGCACTGCGTAGGATCCTACGGTCTTGGCGTGCATCCGTGCGTCGCTGCGGTCCGGTCCCAGGTCGACGGGCACGTGCACCTTCCGCCGACCACTGGCGACAACATCGATGTACTGTGGAGACCTCACGCCCCACGTGTTGAGCAATTCGGCGGTACGTCCACGCGGCCTCCCGCATGCCCACTATACGCCCTCGCTCAAAGTCCGTCAACTGCACATACGGTTCACGTCCACGCTGTCGCGGCATGCTACCAGTGTTAAAGACTGCGATGGAGGTCCGTATGCCACGGCAAACTGGCTGACACTGACGGCGGCGGTGCACAAATGCTGCGCAGCTAGCGCCATTCGACGGCCAACACCGCGGTTCCTGATGTGTCCGCTGTGCCGTGCGTGTGATCATTGCTTGTACAGCCCTCTCGCAGTGTCCGGAGCAAGTATGGTGGGTCTGACACACCGGTGTCAATGTGTTCTTTTTTCCATTTCCAGGAGTGTATTAACTGAGGCACCCGGAGTTGTCTGTTCAAGAGATACAATGCTACGCAGGACCTTGCGGCATCGCGTCGCCAGTAAGCTTGTAAAAATTTTATAGTCTGCGTTAAGCAGAGTCAGGGGACGGTAATGCGCTGTCGTGACACCCGGTGTCGGTTTGTGGATGGGTATAATAATTCCCGTGACAAAGGATGGCGGTACGGCGTTCCCCATCGTCCTCAGTTCCACCGTGACACCATCAGTGTGAGGAAAGCGCGATAAAATTCTATCGGCAATTCGTCGACACCAGGTGCCTTATTCAGAGTACGTTTGTTGATAGCATCGTGGACTTTGTCACGCGTAATTGGCTCCATCAACTCGTCCGCTTCGTCGTTGGCGAGGGTGCGAGTTACTTGTGGTAACACAGACTCCTTAGCATGGTTGTCGGTAGTCTCCTCCTACTACATTGTGCGGTAGTGGTCCACAAAGGCACTGACGATTTCGGTCTGGCAAGTGACGTGCTGGGCGCAACCGGTGTTGATCTCGGTGATGAGTCGTTGTCGTCGATGGTCCCTATCTGAGGCGATATGATGCATGGTGGGATGTTCTTGTTCCACCGAATCTTGACGTCGGACTCGCACCATAGCCCCCTGCAGTCAATGGCATGTCAACGTTAAAATTTGCGCCTTCATCCTGCTGCGTTCCTGGGAGTCGGAGTGGGCGGCTGGGCGTCCAGGTCGCCGAGAACGGAATAGAAATAGTCGGTAGTGCGCCGGCGCCACGTAGCAACTTCCTTGCCATACTGAATCAAAGTACGTCGAATGGCAGGTTTGGCACACCCAGCTAAGCAGGCGGACTGTTGATCATGTGAAGTCCAGTGACTAATCCACTATGTAATCAATAAGCTCTCCGGAGCGACCCATTATGTTGTTACTACTTCCGTACCGGCACCACAATTCTCCTTGCCGCCTTTTATGCTGGCGGGTACGTCACCAGTGACGTCTAGTTGCCAATTCCGCATAGCGTAGTGGTGTTCGGATAGTGTTTATTCGATAGTTAACATCATCACTGCCCGTCCTCTATAGACAGTATACTTGTACGTAATAAACGTATTTTACTTCGCAAGTGGGCTTGAGGCGATGTACCAAACCAGATAACTTGTTGCTTCAGTGCATCGGACTTAGTATAAGTGGGGAGAGGAGAAACGTCCACACCAGTGGTAAAATAAAGGCTTTACAACGCTCTAAGTTGTTACGCGCTGAGTCTTCTATCACATAGGAATTGAAATTAAGATTTGGCTACTGCTGCGTTAAAGTCACAGTGGCGAAGCTAAGATCGGATGCTGCAGACATTTTGCTTTCGATGAAAGCTGCATTCTGAAAATGTTGGTGAACCTCGAGTTGTGGCTACCCACAGATTTGAAACTGTTCTTATGAAAATGTGAGCCTTCTTCCCTTGGTGATATAGGGACCTACTACTGATACATAACGCCATTTTTCCAGCGTTTTTTGAATGTTCAGGTGACTCTTTCAGGCTGATTAAACAAGCCCACAATCATATTCTTACTTTGAAAATTCATTGTCTCTTGACTTACAGCAAAGTCTTCAGAATGTTAATGCACGAAAATTAAAGTTATTCAGACTATCGTTGTTCAAGCGTCCTCATATGTTGATGAAGTATATCTCCATTTCATCTCGGTTTGTACCCTACCATTCTCACATCTTTGTCTACGTGGTCTTCAAAACTTTGGAAGGCTTCGAGTGACTTCTTCACATATATGAGAGTAAAGTCTAAATACAGTGAGTATGCGACTATGGTAAAGTGAAATACTATGATTGTGCTCCCCTTATATTATGTCTGCTTATGCCACTTAGCAAGAAGCGTTGACAATCATTATGTTTTGAGTTATAATGTGACTGTTTCCTCTGTTTGCAGTTCAAAAATTCAAATGGCTCTGAGCACTATGGGACTCAACTTCTGAGGTCATCAGTCCCCTAGAACTTAGAACTACTTAAACCTAACTATTCTAAGGACATCACACACATCCATGCCCGAGGCAGGATTCGAACCCGCGACCGTAGCAGTCGCGCGGCTCCAGGCTGCAGCGCCTAGAACCGCTCGGCCATTTCTGCCGGCTCTGTTTGCAGCTATATGATTAGGTTTTAACTGTACTTGAATTTAAAGAGCTAAGAAATAGTGGAAATAACTATTTTGACCTCCTTTGTCTTCCTCGGTCCTCTACCTTCAGGAAGCACAACGTACTACGTCCCTTACATTGCGGAAGGGTACTTCGCATTATGAGGAACTGTGCAAAGCAATATCTTGGAACTGAGGAGATTTTGTTTTCTCTCAACTTACAGCACATAGTATTGAACCACTGATCCTGTTTATTACAAATAATTGCCAAATCCGAAATTTTCTTCTGAATTTGGAATACCTTTCAAAAAAAGTTTGTTATTTCCTCAGGTAATAATATACTATGCCAGCCAAGAGGTTCTTTTGAAGAACATACACAGTTCGTCGAGTGTATGATTTTGTGGAAAGATTTTCCATCCAGCTTTGTACGCTTCCCTGCTTCCACGAAGCACTAGTGGTGGTCTCCTATGAACACTGGGTTTAAACGTTGTTAGTAGTGAATAGAATGTATCCGTTTCAATGCGCAGTAAGTGTTCCTTCCTATGGCACTGACGTCGGAGTTCCGCTTCACAGCCCATTTAGCCACTCCCAGATCTTGTGTTTGAGCTGGAATTCAATCCGAGCCGCATCTGCCTTTGACTTGAGCAGCACCGTAATAATACTTCCTGTCAACAACAGTAAATGTATGATGATTTAAGAGAGATGGAGGAAATTAAAATTTAATTACAAAAAAATACTTGGTAAATCATCAAACATTTCTCTCCTTTCCTGAATTACAACATTAATATCTGACATTTAGCAACATTCCTGTGAAGTTTAAAATTAGTATGAATTAAAGCCCATTAAAATGTAATGATTTTGGTATGAATTTTCATCAAAAGATGCCATCCACAGAAAACATTTTATATCTCTGACTGAAATACGGTAAGACGTGAAAAGTTACATACACCGAAAATATAATTTAAGACATTCAGTACAAACAATAATATTGCGCAACCAACTAATTTGCAGTTTCTAATCGATCAGAATTCTGCACAAGACAGAGTAAGTTGTGAAACAGTCAATGATAGTTAAAACGCTCTAATATTTTAAAACCAATTAACCATAATATAAACTAGTTTGGAACAAGGGCATCAAAGGAAGGACAAAGAAAGCACGGAATGCATTTGGAAAACCGAAAATTGAGAAAAGCGGAACATAATAACGAAAAACGTGAATTAAAGAAACAGACGTCATCGCACCTTGTTCTTTTATTAGCTACGCGTTTCGCCTTCGTGCAGTATTTTCAGATTATCATCAAATTTTCCTTTTACAAAATGTTTGAAACAATAAAACGGCTCTATGCTAGCTGACTCTACGGGTTCACCAGTTTGGTTGATTGCTTCAGTCTAGCACAGAGCCGTTTTATTGTTTTTAATCTGTTGCCAAGGGAAATTTTAAGGTATTCTGGAGATACCCCACGAGGGGTAGCTAATAAAAGAACAAGCTTCAGACAAGACGTTTTTTATTGAGTTATTCTACATACAGTTGCTGTAGCGGAGGACCTAATGGAGTGGAAGAAATTTTCTAGAAATTAAATGCACCTATACAGATGTCAAGCGTACCTGATATCAAGAATCGTTTGCTATATGAGTGCCATAGTTTTAATTATCACTTGTTAGCTGTCATATTTTACGATCATCGCAGGATGGATGAAGGAATATTAACCTTAAACATAAGCCTCGTTGGTGTCAGTGCTGAACTTCTTCACATCTTACGGTACTGTCAGCTCCAGCTAATTGGTCACGAGTTTGATGGAACTATGTGAAACCAATTTGCAATTCGAAACCGCAAGAGCAAAGACAAAGTACCTCACCAATAAGCCTATTTCATTTTAGCACCCCGGCTGTGAAACTTCCGTTCTCTCCTTATCCGACGCGTCATATTTCCGTATTTATACTGGGTGCTCAGGAACAGCTGGAAAGCTTACAAGAATGCGGGGGTGTGATGGTTGCCTGGGGAGAGATCAGGACTATAGGGCAAGCGATCGAGTGTCTCCCCGTTTGAGTTTGAAACGGCACAGTAGTTTCCGCTCTATAAGCAGCAGGTTTCGCTGCTCGCTCGCACCGGGAAATAGAAACAGAGGCAGCTCCGCAGCCAATTTTATTACACGATGCCGCCGCCCGCGGGTGCAACAGAACCCATGTAGAGGGGTGGAAAGAAATGTGTCAGGCTTCATAATACGTATTTATATGCGTCGTGTATTATGCATTTCAAAAAAATGTTTCAAATGGCTCTGAGCACTATGGGACTAAACATATGTGGTCATCAGTTCCCTAGAACTTAGAACTACTTAAACCTAACTAACCTAAAGACATCACACATATTCACGTCCGAGGCAGGATTCGAACCTGCGACCGCAGCGATCACGCGGTTCCAGACTGAAACGCCTAGAACCGCACGGCCAAACCGTCCGGCATTATGCATTTCTTGTACGTGAATGTGAATCTGCACATGAACTTTCCTAATCCTCCTCACACCTTTCCGTAAAGCGTGGCCAAATCTTTGTTGGGAAGTATTTCTGTAGTATAGTATGCCAACCTTACTCCTAGGTAGGGGATCAGAGAGACAGCACAGGCAGGTAAAAGTCAAAGACTTTCCAATGTCACATGATTTTGGGTGGAGAGGTTGGTCACGGCCAAGTGGTTCGACCACAGACTCCACCGGAGCCCAGGAAGACCTCCGGGTGCCCGCCATATTCTAGGAGGGTTACAGAAGACGTGTAAGTGAGCAGACGTGCCCTCAGTGGGTCTGTCTCAATGTTCACGGATGGAAGACAGGTATTTGAATATTTGTACCATTTCTTTTATTTCCAGCTTCGGATTGTGTAAGGAAGTGAATGATCTCGTTAATTTAGGAAATTTGACCCCCAGTGTTAATGTATCTGTTCCCTAGTTTGCCTGTTATCCTCCTCACGTAGTGAATGTCCTATCTAAAATATTGGGAGGCTTTGGTGATACACCTTTGACCAACGCAATTCCGTCTTGCCCGTAGAAAAGTGCTTGCAGATTGGTATATAATATACCCGAGCTATAAGTTGTAAAATTGTAATATCTGTAAACTGGAACAATTGCTGCAATCGCTGTAAAATCGAGTGATAATATTTGAAATAAATACGTAATCTGTTGTCATCAATCTTTAACATACCTTAAAAATCACAAAGAAGTCAAGTTAAAGGAATTCATTTTAAATAAAAGATATACAATGCAGGGACCCACACATCAGCGCGTGAGCCCTCCAGCCCCTTGCCTAATATCGTACAGAAAGGGCACGCTCTCTAGGTAGCGCTCCCAAGCTCCTCTCCCCAGTTATCTGTTGCGCAATTTTGATTCTGCACTTGACGACATCAACTTTTATCTGGCGTCCCTAGGCAAGTAGGTTATACGGTAAACTTTCACTTTTACAGCGATTGCAGCAATTGTTCCAGTTTACAGATATTACAATTTTACAACTTATAGCTCGGTATATTATATACCAATCTGCACGCACTTTTCTACGGGCAAGACGGAATCGCGTTGGCCAAATGTATACCACCAAAGCCTCCCAATATTTTACATAGGACATCCTCTACGTGAGGAGGATAACAGGCAAACTGGGGACCAGATACATTAACGCACGGGGTCAAATATCCGCAATTAAACGAGAACATTCATTTCCTAACTCAATCCGAAGCTGGAAATAAAAGAATTAGTACAAATATTCAAATACCTCTCTTCCACACTTGAACATTGAGACAGACGCACTGAGGGCACGTCTGCTCACTTACACGTCTTCTGTAACCCTCCTAGAATATGGCGGGCACCCGGAGGTCTTCCTGGTCTTCCTGGGCCCCGGTGGAGGGGGTGGTCGAACCACTTGGCCGTGACCAACTTCTCCACCCAAAATCTTGTGACACTGGAAAGTCTTTGACTTTTACCTGCCTGTGCTGTCTCTCTGATCCCCTACCCAGGAGTAAGGTTGGCACTACTGTACTACAGAACTACTTCCCAATAATGATTTGGCCACGCTTTACGGAAAGGTGTGAGAAGGATTAGGAAAGTTCATGTGCAGATTCACATTCACGTACAAGAAATGCATAATAGACGACACATATAAATACGTATTATGAAGCCTGACACATTTTTTTCCACCCGTCCACATGGGTTCTGTTGCACCCGCGGCCGGCCGCGTCGTGTAATAAAATTGGCTGCGGAGCCGCGTCTGTTTCTATTTCCGGTGCGAACGAGCAGCGAAACCTGCTGCTTATAGAGCGGAAACTACTGTGCCGTTTCAAGTTTTCATAACTTCTGTGTCGCAACACTTGCGACGCAGGGCCATGCGTTGTCACGACGCAGCAGTGTTGCGTGCCAAACGTGAATGTTGCTTGGGATAGGACGACAAATTTCGGGAAGAAGAGAATTAGTCGGTTGATGTAAGTGAGAGGAACTCTTTCTCTGACTACGTTTTTAAAGTCCCTTATTACAAATGGAAATGGTAAGGCTAGGAATAAGTAGTGAAATGACAAAAACTATGAGTGTTTGACAGCTTCTGACTTTATTCAGAAAACTGTATCAGTCTTTCATACACGTGCTGTCAACGGACTGCACCTGTGGAAAGACCAAGTCTTTATGCACAGGTGGTAACTAATTAGCACTACTCCGTCTACCTAAAATGAAACAGTCAGCATTTACTGTGCTCGCACCCACGACACGACATGCAGGAGACCCTAGCTAAACAATTGGGATTCCATCAGCTGCGCTGCAGCTACTCCAGATTACTCTGTTTAGCCCTGCCTCGCTACTTTCATGGACCGTTCCTACTGATACTACTATTAACTTCCTACCCAGACTGCAACAGACTTTCTAGTTTCATTCAGTTCCCCCTTCGACTACGCCAGTCCTTGACATGGGTTATTGTTAAAGTTTATTTACCATCTCATTGTCTCTAATTGCGCACTATTCTTCGGAAGCTGTGTAACGTCTGTGATCAAATCATGCCATAGGCCTTGTATAGGCTCTTCCCCATCCCAAGACTCTCTCGCTTTATCTCTCTCTTACCATGGTTCCTTGTTGGCAATTTGTTACTCTAGTTTATACGTCTTATAGTGTACCATACACGACCGTCGTCACTCTGGCGCCTCTAATGATAATTTTCACCGATGCGTTTAGAAGCCTCTTGACATTGTATGTAACTTCAGTGTAACGTCAGTCTGATATTGTTCCCGGCTGGATATACGTGGCAAAACGTTTAGTTTTACTTTTTACTTGAAAGTAACTCCCCCATATTCTTATTTATGGGTTTTAGCAATGTAATTTTAGGATTTAGCAACTTTTCATTCTGATGAAGACACGACTAGTGTGTGTCTAAACCTAGCACAATGTACCTAACGCTTATTTGCAATTGATTAGCTGTTTAATTTTCTATTGAAGTTGGCGTTGGGTTTGTTATGTGACGCTGCAATATGCCCATATGTGCGTTAGCTATAGCATTTATCACTTGTTCTCACTCTGATTCTATGTCTCCGAATACATCTGCTTGCTCATACATGGTTACAAACGTTGAAACTCTTTTGAGTCCTATCCCAAATTATACTCGTATTTTATCGCACTTAATATTCTATTTACCGTTGGTATGTGGCTCTTACCACTTCCATGTGTTCCTCAGTTAACCACAGAAGAACTTTTGACACCTTCTCCACTTGACTTAAGTGTTCAGTGTAAAACGCAGCGTCAGTTTTATTTAAAATACCAAATAGTATTTTACTCATCTCACCTAGGCCTCAAGTGATGTACAAATACCTGTGACTACTTAATATGTAATTTCCAAGATCGGTCATGTCCTACTGCTTCATCGTATAGCAACAATTCATCATCTACTTTGAATTCTGTTGAATTTTATCGATTAACGTATTGTCCCTTGTTAGCCCTTTTGTGTTGTACTATTGATTGTCTTGCTAGATGGTATGCTACTTGCATTCCGGGTTTCAATCTGTCCACATATGACTCATAGACTTAACTTACTTTTACAGATTCTCATAGTAATGTTCCTGGGCTGTTTACTTCCTGTCATACATAAATTCAACATGCGTATACCTTGTATCATTGTGTGGCGTCCTGTTGAATGTAAAAACAGCGTATTATACCCATTTGTCCCTTGCACTTTCATCTCCTGTCGCAAAGCGTCTCAAATATTCTATCAGTATATAGTGACTTCCTCAAAGTGTATAATTTGATTCTGTATGGTATGCCATTGTGTGTATCTTGCTAATACACAGTAGTTTACACACTCTCTTAAAAAATCATTAAAAAATTTACACCTTTGATCAGTAAGAAACACTGACAGAATTCCGCATCTTACAACTATGTGCTGTACTAATATTTCTACTACTGCATCGGCGTCTTGTTGTTCTAGTGGCACAGCTGACGTTAATTTACTTAAATTGTCTTGGAATCTCAGCATGTATAATTTCACCCGTGTCTGATAAATTTACGGGACCTACAGCGTCCTTTGAACACTTTTCGAATATACTTTCAGCCATGTTTGTTATTTCCAACGGCGTTTTTGTCCTTAACAGTGTAAACTTATTCTTTTGGCATGGCGGACACTCACGTAGTGTCCTTCTACATCGCGTTTCATTCCTTTCCATTGCTATCACTGTTTTACTCTTGCGGATGTTTGATGCCTGTCCTAATACCCTCCAAATGGATTATGGAGTATTTCTTTAAGTATTCGTTAGCTTTCCTCAGGCCTAATCTCACTTCCTCTGACATCTGCCTTTAGGTTTACAGATGTCTTCACATCAATTTCAGTGCTCGCTT
The DNA here is from genome assembly GCF_023864275.1 of Schistocerca cancellata. Lineage (NCBI taxonomy): Eukaryota > Metazoa > Arthropoda > Insecta > Orthoptera > Acrididae > Schistocerca > Schistocerca cancellata. Next base: position 147,913,695 of record NC_064633.1, read on the forward strand.
GGATCAGTCGCACATTCACCAGTTTACCCTTTTCGATTCCTTCTAGCTGATGCCTGTCAATATCCATACGCTCATGTAGCCGCATCCTACTACAAGTGTCTTCATCACTACTCAGCCCACTTGGCTTGTAAATTACTTTATAGTAACATTCTGCGAGTTTAAATTTCAACGTCAGGTGTCTCTAACTAGGGTCCTTTGCACTGAACAACAGTATTAAATTCTTATAATCTGTTACCACTATAAACGGTCCTCCATATATGTACGGTCGGAATTGCTGTACTGCAAATGATATAGCCCACAATTATTTCTCTGTGGTACGACATTATAATTTCGTCTAGTTTAATGACTCGGAGGCTCACGCGGTGAGCAAGTCTTCGCCATCTTTCTTGCCTTATGACAGGACTGCGCCTAAGACTGCATTGCTCGCGTCTATCAACACCATAAATAGCTTTGTAACATCCGGTTACTGGAGTACTGGTGGATTAACCAATTTCTCCTTTAATGTCTCGAAAGCATTGTTTTGGCCTCACCCCATTCATATTTTATACCTTTCGTTAACAGTTCAAGGAGCGTCTTCGTACCTCATACGTGACACCAATTCGACAACTATGTATCTTCCCTTTTGCCTTAGAACTTAAAACCAGTTACACTTTTTGTGTACAAGTGAATTCCGGTTTTGTAACAAAGTTGTGTTACCTAGGAAAAATATTTGCGTCCCCAGAACCCCACAGCTCTCTACTGATGCGAACTTACCTTAACACACTATTTTACATATAATGAAATACCCAATTATAGAACCAGAAAGGGAAAAGATATCAAAATTCTATTTCAATTAAAGGCAGGGAAGTGATTTTTAAGAAATTTAATATTCATACGATTCTGATACCCACAAATCGTTTCAAGTAAGTATCAACAAACGAATTATAACACACACCTATGCAAAGGTGGAAATTTCACAATAAAGCTTCACCGTTAAATCAAGATTGCAGTGGCAAAACTAAGCTTCCCACACGCCGACAACTCAAGTCGCCATTTTAGAGGCATTCTTGAAACTATTGTATGTCCTCATTTGAAGAATCTGCACGTTTACACCGCATCAGATTTCAAAGCCAGAAACTGCACGTCCTCATCTGAGGACGCTGTGCATTAGGCGTTTAAACTAAATGCTAAATAGTCGCAAGTCATTTTAGTAAGCTAAGATAAATTAATTACTCCTGAATTCGGTGAACAACTGCCAGCTGTTCTTCTCCATCAGAAAACAATGAAGAAAGTGAAGATAATTGTCGGTGCATGTAGGAAGACATTCATTTGCCTCTATACCGTACAGAATTTTCCGAACCTCTTTTCACAGGACGTAAAACATAAATTATCCAATTAACTCGTCTCTGAACCTCCATTATTACGATGTAATACAAAACTAAACCTGGTGCTGAAATGTCTGGAGTGTAAACTGTTGGAACCAGCCTTGTAAGCAAGTGTGCGTAACATTTGTAACGTCCATCCGTTTTCCCACGCAAGTGATTCATATGTCCTGAGAAGAAGGTAGCACCCAGACATTTCTAGTGACTACCATACGCCGTTTCTGTTCCTTCAACTCTCAGCACCTCGCATCAGATAACAAATAGGAAAAAGTGGGAGATAGTGGCCGTTCTAAGGAGAACCTTGTTTTTCTTTGACATCATGTCACAGATATGCATATGAGACATTTACACTCCTGGAAATGGAAAAAAGAACACATTGACACCGGTGTGTCAGACCCACCATACTTGCTCCGGACACTGCGAGAGGGCTGTACAAGCAATGATCACACGCACGGCACAGCGGACACACCAGGAACCGCGGTGTTGGCCGTCGAATGGCGCTAGCTGCGCAGCATTTGTGCACCGCCGCCGTCAGTGTCAGCCAGTTTGCCGTGGCATACGGAGCTCCATCGCAGTCTTTAACACTGGTAGCATGCCGCGACAGCGTGGACGTGAACCGTATGTGCAGTTGACGGACTTTGAGCGAGGGCGTATAGTGGGCATGCGGGAGGCCGCGTGGACGTACCGCCGAATTGCTCAACACGTGGGGCGTGAGGTCTCCACAGTACATCGATGTTGTCGCCAGTGGTCGGCGGAAGGTGCACGTGCCCGTCGACCTGGGACCGGACCGCAGCGACGCACGGATGCACGCCAAGACCGTAGGATCCTACGCAGTGCCGTAGGGGACCGCACCGCCACTTCCCAGCAAATTTGTTGCTCCTGGGGTATCGGCGAGGACCATTCGCAACCGTCTCCATGAAGCTGGGCTACGGTCCCGCACACCGTTAGGCCGTCTTCCGCTCACGCCCCAACATCGTGCAGCCCGCCTCCAGTGGTGTCGCGACAGGCGTGAATGGAGGGACGAATGGAGACGTGTCGTCTTCAGCGATGAGAGTCGCTTCTGCCTTGGTGCCAATGATGGTCGTATGCGTGTTTGGCGCCGTGCAGGTGAGTGCCACAATCAGGACTGCATACGACCGAGGCACACAGGGCCAACACCCGGCATCATGGTGTGGGGAGCGATCTCCTACACTGGCCGTACACCACTGGTGATCGTCGAGGGGACACTGAATAGTGCACGGTACATCCAAACCGTCATCGAACCCATCGTTCTACCATTCCTAGACCGGCAAGGGAACTTGCTGTTCCAACAGGACAATGCACGTCCGCATGTATCCCGTGCCACCCAACGTGTTCTAGAAGGTGTAAGTCAACTACCCTGGCCAGCAAGATCTCCGGATCTGTCCCCCATTGAGCATGTTTGGGACTGGATGAAGCGTCGTCTCACGCGGTCTGCACGTCCAGCACGAACGCTGGTCCAACTGAGGCGCCAGGTGGAAATGGCATGGCAAGCCGTTCCACAGGACTACATCCAGCATCTCTACGATCGTCTCCATTGGCGAATAGCAGCCTGCATTGCTGCGAAAGGTGGATATACACTGTACTAGTGCCGACATTGTGCATGCTCTGTTGCCTGTGTCTATGTGCCTGTGGTTCTGTCAGTGTGATCATGTGATGTATCTGACCCCAGGAATGTGTCAATAAAGTTTCCCCTTCCTGGGAAAATGAATTCACGGTGTTCTTATTTCAATTTCCAGGAGTGTATGTATCAACTGTACACATTTTCTAACTATAAAACAATTGCATTATTATTAATCTCCTTTTCTAATAGAATAGCGAGCTTAAGTGAATGACTGTAAAATGGCCACTTAGCATGGTGGGTAGGGAAAAGTAGCCAGAGAAAGAGAAAAAGAAACATAAGAGTCAGATGAAGTTTAATTTGGTTTTCTAAGGCTTGTATTTGGATGTCTCTTCCTGAACTGTGTCACCCAATCCCCACCCGCATTTTTTTTTTTTTTTTCGTTTTGGAGAAACTGAATAGGTAGATTATTCCGCGCAGTAAACTGAAATTCCGAGTGGTGTAAATCAGTTACTGGTGTGCTATAAAATCTTCGTTCCATGTCCAAAATATAGTTAAGGAGTTCTTCCCCTTGCTCTTGATTCAATGTAGATTTGAGGTTCCCAAAAATTTCCCTATCTACAGTAGCGCCACTGTATTTTTAAGGACTCTTCTTTTAATTACGTTTCTTGAGACTGAATGGTTTGGCAGCTGCAGCAAACGGCATTTTTTTTCTTACAGTATCCAATGTCACTTGCATAACTTGGGAATCATATGATTGTTGTAGTGATTATCTTAAATAACTTGACGACATCTTAACACAAAACTCTTACAACACAATATAGCTTTTCACAAAGTTGATAATACACTGATGCCTTTGCAAACTTATTTTATGAAATAATCTTCTCATATTACCGGAGCCCCATTGTATTCAAACAGTGTAAGTACATTTCAAAATATTTGTTTGCCTCTTGGCCTGTCACACGTCTGGCCACTATATCCGACGAGAAGCCACTACGGTAATTGTTGTACGAACGAGAAATTACGCAACCCAGGCAATTCATAAAAACTTGGTTACGAAGAGTAAAATAAAACGATTTACCTGCATTTTAGCAACTAACTGTCACAACACATATTTTACTTTGCACTAAATGAATTTGTTACCTGCCTTACATTAGACATAGAGAAAGCACAAAATATTCCATCGCGGATGAGTGTTACTGTCACTACAAACCCTCTGACAAAACCAGAGGAGTCTCTTGGAATAGTTTTAAGAGGAGGAGATTAATGTTTAACGTCCCGACGACAACGAGGTCATTAGAGACGGAGCGCAAGCTCGGGTGAGGGAAGGATGGGGAAGGAAATCGGCCGTGCCCTTTCAAAGGAACCATCCCGGCATTTGCCTGAAGCGATGTAGGGAAATCACGGAAAACCTAAATCAGGATGGCCGGAGACGGGATTGAACCGTCGTTCTCCCGAATGCGAGTCCAATGTGCTAACCACTGCGTCACCTCGCTCGGTAGTTTTAAGAGTTCTCCACTCTAAGAGAATAGTACGAGGTTGCCACGCTAGCCTCCCTGGCTATTACAGACGTCCTTTCACCAGCTGCCGTCTCATTATAATCGCAAATTATGGTCTCACTTAACAAGTACGCTAGCTGCACCCGTTAATAAAACAATACATTCGCTAACTCCTTCTCTGTCGCTGTTGTCCGCCTCTGGAACAAGTTACTCAACGCACAACTCATCAAAGCCTTGCATTTAAGAAACAGCTGAAGCACTTCATTATGACCTCAGAACTTCTCACTATAAAATTAACATTTACAGCCTGTAGCCCCCTCTCAAGCAGTAGAGCAAGTGAATCCATCTTTTTCCTACTCTACTTCTTTCTCTTTCCGCTTCTCAGTGAAATATGTCGTTTTCATCGATGTACTTTCGTTACTTGCATTGAGTCGCGTTGCTTTTTCTGTAATTTTTTATAAAGTAAGGCAAAGTGTGTTTCCTTGCACTGCAAGAATTTTATTTCCACTAATTATTTTTTGATACGTCTCCCACATTAGACATAACCATTTTTATAAGATGTGTGTCGCAATGAACATGACTTAAATCATGTAGTGTCCCTTATTACATTTAAGATTCGGCTTTATTATTTTTATCTTGTCAGGATAAATAAAACAACAGTTAATAGATGACTAATAAGTAAAGAAGATAATCTATGAATGGCAAAAGTAACTGGACATGAGAAGACTGTAGTAGCCGACCGCGACAGATGCAGCAACAGATAAGTAAACCACTTTTGTGACATTTACGCGTTCCTAACTAGGAGCGAATTTTGTTATATCATCTGTGTGCTTTAACAGTTTATGTCTTGAGTTTCTGCCTGCAAATTTAAAATCTAATAGCCACAGTTCTTGCGTTTTATTTTGCGTCAGAAAGTAAATCGATTTTGTGATATGTTAAAAGTTCCTTATCAGGGGCAAATTATTTAGTTTCACCTGAGTGCTTCGGTAGTTAAGTTCTTGAATATCTGCGTATTACTAGACACAGTTCGTGCGTTTTCGTCAGGATCTACATTAGAGTTGCGCAGCACGTGCCGATAGTCCGTTTGTCTGCGTAGTTAAGTTTTCCACGGTCTTTGGTATGGACAGGTAGTGCGATTGTTGTGTGCGGATGCGAGCCGAGTTGGTGACACTTCGCTTTCAGCTTCAGGCTGTGATGGCTTCGGTTACACAGCTTGAGGCTGCAGTGGATGGGCACCACTGTTGTGGGTCGGCCGTGGGGATCCAACGGACGTCCAGCACGTCAGTCTTCCGATCGGTCCTCACCGGTGGACAACCCAGTTGCTGCTCGCACTGAGACTGACCCCTCACATATGGTCGAGTGGGTGATCGTCCAGGGGTGAATCAGGCGGCGAAAGACATCCCAGGCGGCCGCACGTAAGGTCTCCCCGGTTTGTCTGACAAACAGGTTCCAGGTTCTCTCTGTGGCCGACACTGTCGCTGAGTCAGATGCTGTCGCCTGTCCTGTTTCAGAGGAAACCACTCAACCTGCAAGATCCGAGCAATTGCAGAGGGTGAGATTATTGGTAGTTGGGAGCTCCAACGTTAGTCGCGTTATGGGGCCCCTTAGGGACAAGCAGGATAAGAAAACCAATGTGCACTCCGTGTGCATACCGGGTGGAGTCATTCCAGATTTGGAAAGGTTCTCCCGGATGCCATGAAGAGCACAAGGTGCAGCCAACTGCAGGTGGTTGCACACGTCTGTACCAATGATGTGTGGATCAGAAGAGATTCTCTCTGCTTTCGAGCGGCTAAAAGAAGTGGTAAAGGCTGCCAGTCTTGCTTGCAACATGAAAGCAGAGCTGACCATTTGCAGCATAATCGACAGGACTGATTGCGGACCTCTGGTACATAGCCGAGTGGAGGGTCTGAATCAGAGGCTCAGACGGTTCTGCCACCGTGTAGGCGGCAGATTTCTCGACTTGCGCCAAAGGGTGGTTGGGTTTCGGGTTCCGCTGGATAGGTCAGGTGTCCACTATATGCACGACGCGGCTACATGGGTAGCAGGGGCTGTGTGGCGTGGACTGGGTGGTATATTAGGTTAGAGGGTCTCGGGAAAACACAAAATGTGCTTCAGTCACAATGGGTGCAGGCTGAACACAGGATGAACATAGACACAGGAACCATTGGTAAAACAGCTGTAAATTGTCGTAGCTGTGTTGGGAAAGTACCAGAGCTCCAAGCGCTAATAGAAAGCACCGATGCTCAAATCCTTATAGGTACTGAAAGCTGGACAAAGCCGGATATAAGCCCAGCCAAAATTTTTGGGAAGAACCTAAGGTGTTTCGAAAAGATAGGCTAAACACGGTTGGTGGTGGCGTGTTTGTTGCTGTTAGAAGTAGTTGTCGCGTAATTGAAGTAGATACTTCGTGTGAGTTAGTATGGGCAGAGGTCATTGTTGGGAACCGGAATAAAATAATAATTGGATTCTTTTATCGACCTCCCAGTTCAGATTATACAGTTGCTGAAAGGTTCAAAGCAAATTTGACTCTGATTTCAAACACGTACCCGACCCATTCGATAATAGTTGGTGGTGACTTTAATTTACCCTCGATATGCTGGCGAAAATACGTGTTTAATTCCGGAGGTACGCATAAAATATCATCCGGAATTGTGCTAAGCGCATACTCTGAAAATTATTTCGAGCAGTTTGTTCATGAGCCCACACAAATAGTAAACGTTTGTGTAAACACACTTGACCTCTTAGCAACAAATAATCCTGAGTTAATAACCACCATCAATACCGATAAAGAGATTAGATAACACAGTCGATATGCAGCAGGATTTTAGAACATATATTGTGTTCGAACCTTATGAATTATCTCGAAGAAAACGGTCTATTGACACACAGTCAACACGGCTTTAGAAAACATCGTTCCTGTGAAATACAACTAGCTCTTTATTCACAAAAAGTGCTGAGTGCTACTGACAAGGGATTTCAGATCGGTGCCGCATTCCTGGATTTCCAGAAGGCTTTTGACATTGTACCACACAAGCGGCTCGTAGTGAAATTGTGTGCCTATGGAATATCGTCTCAGTTATGTGACTGGATTTGCGATTTCCTGTCAGAGAGGTCACAGTTCGTTGTAATTGACGGAAAATCATCGAGTAAAACAAAAGTGATTTCAGGTGTTCCACAAGGTAGTGTTATAGGCCATTTGCTGTTCCTTATCTATAGAAACGATTTGGGAGACAATCTGAGCATCCGTATTCGGTTGTTGGCAGATGACGCTTTCGTTTATCGACTAATAAAGTCATCAGAAGATCAAAACAAACTGTAAAACGATTTATAAAAAAAATATCTGAATGGTACGAAAAGTGACAGTTGACCCTAAATAACGAAAAGTGTGAGGTCATCCACATGAGTGCTAAAGGAATTCGTTAAACTTCGGTTACACGATAAATCAGTCTAATCTAAAAGCCGTAAATTCAACTAAATACCTAGGTGTTACAATTACGAACAACTTAAATTGGACAGAACACACAGAAAATGTTGTGGGGAAGGCTAACGAAAGGCTGCGTTTTATTGGCAGGACACTTAGAAAATGTAACAGACCTACTACGGAGACTGCCTACGCTACGCTTGTCCGTCTGCTGCGCGGTGTGGGATCCTTACCAGATAGGACGGAGTACATCGAAAAAGTTCAAAGAAAGGCAGCACGTATTGTATTATAGCGAAATATGGGTGAGAGTGTCACAGAAATGATACAGGATTTGGGCTGGAGATCGTTAAAAGAAAGGCTTTTTCGTGGAGACGGAATCTTCTCACGAAATTCCAATCACCAACTTTATCCTACGAATGCTAAAATATTTAGTTGAGACCGACCTACATAGGGCGGCACGATCACCATGATAAAATGAGGGAAATCAGAGCTCGTACGGAAAGATATAGGTGTTCATTCGTACCGCGCGCTATACGAGATTGGAGTAATAGAGAATTGTGAAGGTGGTTCGATGAACTCTCTGCCAGGGACTTAAATGTGATTTGCAGCGTATCCATGCAGATGTACCAAAAATGCGTTGGAGGATCCATAAATCCATTTAAACCGCGTCTTTTCACCTGAATACAGGCCATTGTAAGATAGTAAGAACTGACAGATCAAAACGTCTGGGGAACTGTATACATGGAAACTATTGTAAGACAAGGCAGCAACACCAGGCAGTAGAAGAAAGTGGCTGCTTTTCTCGGAACACTTTTCCATACAAGATGAAAGTCATATGTGGGAACGTAGACATTTATGGCACGTGCTACTGATGCAAAGCTCTCGCTTTTCCAGGTGCCCCTTTCTGATATGAGAAGTGTGGCACTCGTCGAAATTTTTGAGGTACCTAACCATTACCAACGGTTAGGAAATCTTACTGTGATATTAACTAAGTCATTAAAACACTATGACTAAAACGGAGTGTTTTTGTGCTCGAGAATACCTCCGAGTGAGAGGAATTTAGGGAATGGAAGGAGCAGCAAAATTCGAGTTTTAGCATTTTCCGTAGGATAATGGATCCAAATATTGTGGAGGGGCTGCTCAGAGTACGAGACAAGGAAGAAACATAACTGGAAAACAACAGCCCTTAGGACATCGGTTTAGAAAGAATGAGAGAAAGCTGAAAAGAAAGATATTTAATATTCTTCCAGCAGACGAAACTGTTTGTGCCAGGTACACTGATGTGCAAAGCTGAAGGAGGAATGTAACTTTCACATGATGTGTCAGTGTCTAGTTCGATGAAACTTGACCCGTAGATAGAAAGAACTGCTGCAGAACAGAACAAAAAATTACTGAAAGAAATGCGCAAGGAGACGAGCAAAAATGCCAAGTTAAAAAAGACAATTACACTGAAGTCACCGCAATTGGTGATGGTCCCCAGAACATTACATTGGGTGGGATACGGTTCTTAAGAGTGCCCTTAATAGGGTTTGTAGTCATGGCGGACGGCGGTCCATGTTCTGCGACGTGCTCCAATGCTGGTGACACGGCTGTCAAGGAGTTTTTGTGGTAGGGCGTTCCAATCCTGCACCAGTGAAGCTGACAACTGTTGGATGGTCGTTGATGCATCTGGAGGAGGCGCAATACTTCTCCCTAAAGCATCTCACATGTACTCCATGAGATTTATGTCGGGGGAACTGGCAGGCCGCTTCATTCGCCGAATATCCTCTCCTTGCAATGGCTCCTCCAACTACATTGTTCGACACCCTTGCGCATTGTCAGCCATAAAAATGAAGTCAAGGCCGAATTCATCCCTAAAAGACACTTAAAGGAAAGGAGTACAGTGCGACAACAGCGTTGACCGATGAGTGCGTCGTGTTTAGAGACTCGGTGATCAGTACGCCCTTGCAAGATTATTACCAAACAACATAAACCCTGGGATACCAAAATGACCATCTTCGACAATTCTGGACGTAAACCCACATGTCGAGAATTGAGGACACGTAACGTACCCAGGAACGCTGTCAAACATAATCGTTTTTGTGGTCCAAGTGGTGTACGGAGGCATAATGTTGCAGGCGCATACTGACTCTCAGTTCTCTGAACACGATACGGCCATTGGTCAACATTATTGTGGCACCTCCCCACGTGGGGTTCTTCAGGGGTGCACTCCGCTCTGACTTCATTTTTGTGGATGACAATGCGCGATGACTTCGCACTGCTCACGTGGATGCGCTCCTTAGACAGGAAAATATTCGGCGAATGAATTGACCTACCCCTTGCCCTGACTTAAATCCCAAAGAGCACCTGTGGGACGCCTTTAGGAGACGTATTGCAGCAAGTCCACATGCGCCAATGACCAGCAGTTGTCAACCAGGTCAACCGCACTGGTGAAGGAATGGAACGCCGTTCCAGAAGAACTCCTTACCAACCTTATGGCCAGTAAGGGAGTAGGCTGGAGACCATGAATTGCCGATCGTGGTTATCACACACCCTATTCAGTTCTAGGTCCCGCATTTTGTAGTCTCCAGGGTACCATCGTAAACTGCATTGTCTTCAGGGTAATTATAGTCTTTCAATATAAGTGTCATTTCTGTTCATCTCGTTGTGTAGTTGTCTCAGTTTCCTTCTGTACTACACTACTGGCCATTAAAATTGCTACACCAAGAAGAAATGCAGATGATAAACGGGTATTCATTGGACAAATTTATTACACTAGAACTGACATGTCATAACATTTTCACGCAATTTGGATTCATAGATCCTGATAAACCAGGACCCAGAACAATCACCTCTGGCCGTAATAACAGCTTCGATACGCCTGGGCATTAAGTCAAATAGACCTTGGACGGCATGTACAGGTACAGCTGCCCATGCAGCATCAACACGATACCACAGTTCATCAGTGATTGGCGTATTGTGACGAGCCAGTTGCTCGGCAACCATTGACCAGACGTTTTCAATTGGCGAGAGATCTGGAGAATGTGCTGGTCAGGGCAGCAGTCGAACATTTTCTGTATCCAGAAAGGCCCGTACAGGACCTGCAACATGCGTTCGTGCATTATCCTGCTGAAATGTAGGGTTTCGCAGGGATCGAATGAATGGTAGAGCCACGGGTCGCAACACATCTGAAATGTAACGTCCACTGTTCAAAGTGCTGTCAATGCGAACAAGAGGTGACCGAGACGTATAACCAATGGCACCCCCTACCATCACCCCGGGTGATACGCCAGTATGGCGATGGCGAATACATGCTTCCAATGTGCGTTCAGCGCGATATCACCAAACACGGATGAGACCATCATGATGCTGTAAACAGATCCTGGATTCATCCGAAAAAATGACATTTTGCCATTCGTGAACCCAGGTTCGTCGTTGAGTATACCATCGAAGTCGCTCCTGACTGTGATGCAGCGCCAAGTCTAATCGCGGCCATAGTCTCCGAGCTGATAGTCCATGGTCCTACAAACGTCATTGAACTGTTCGTGCAGATCGTTGTTGTCTTGCAAACGTCCCCATCTGTTGACTCAGTGATCGAGACGTGGCTGCACGATCCGTTACAGCCATGCGGATAAGATGCCTGTCATCTCGGCTGGTAGTGATACGAGGCCGTTGGGATCCAGCACGGCGTTCCGTATTGTCCTCTTGAACCCACCGATTCCATATTCTGCTAACAGTAATTGGATCTCGCCCAACGCGAGTAGCAATGTCGCGATACGATAAACCGCAATCGCAATAGGCTACAATCCGACCTTTGTCAAAGTCGGAAACGTGATGGTACGCATTTCTCCTCCTTACACGTGGCATCACAACAACTTTTCACCTGCCAACGGTGGTCAACTACTGTTTGTGCATGAGAAATCGGTTGGAAACTTCCCTCATGTCAGCATGTTGCAGGTGTCGCCACCGGTGCCAAACTTGTGTGAATGCTCTGAACAGCTAATCATTTGCATATCACAGCAACTTCTTCCTGTCGGTTAAATTTCGCCTATGTAGCACGTCATATTCGTGTTGCAGCAATTTTAATGGCCAGTAGTGTATAATATAGCAGTTTCTTCCCTGTATGTCTCAACTTTCATCGAACTATGTAATTTGGCCGCGGCACATCATACCAAAGTTACATTCGTCCGTACGTTTCGTGCACCAGTGTGGCACAGTAAGGTGAATAAGGATCTTGAATGGGCTGTATTAAATCTACGAAAAAACTCAGACCGGGAGAAGTATAGGTCATTGATCGATAGCGTTAAGGGGTTCCATAAGAAATAGAAACTGAAGAATGGATACACAGAGGAAAAAAGAAAAAGACTTTAGACTGCAGAGGAGGCTCCGAGTGCCGTATGTCATCTATCTTGGTTTTCAGTGGCCATTATTAAAAAATATATATATTTTTGCGAGGAACTACAGAACATGGATATGTTGGTAGAGAAGAAAAACGAAGACTGCTATTAATGCTGGTTATTGTTCGTGGTAACAATTTGTGGCAGCTGTGACACAGGGGCTGCTGTGCTTTCGGTTGCCAGAATGGTAGGCACCAAGGCTTCAGTGCCGCCGCCTGGTACGCTCAGTCACGGTTCCATAATGCAAGGGGTACCCTGCGCGCCTGAGCGACGGGCCATCAGCTGCCACACGACCGACCGTCACTCCAACGAGGTGACGTCACGTGACAGCGATGCAGCGGCGCTCATCGATGATTCAGGGTGGCAGTAATGTACCACAGGCGCATCTTGCTAGCCGACGACGCGACGCCTCGCGTCTGCTCAATTGTTCACGACGGCTGGGCACTGTAGAAGCATCCACACGTGCTGTAACCAATATGAGAATTTTAACCAAAAGAAGAAACGATTAGTCGCATATAAAAGTCTTAATTGAAGTATTTGTTTGGCACTTAAGCCCCGAACGTAAATAAATATAGCGCAATAAGCATAAGTATCCAAAGAATTAGTCTATCCTTTGATTACAATATTGAGGAAATGTAGCAATTCCGTAAGGAGGTTACTTACAAAACATTTATTCAAGCAATTCCTCAGCATTTTTGTCTGTCTGTGACAATTATCAGATTGGATTAATACTCGAGACAGAGAAACAACGAAGAGAGCAACTCGAAACGATGTGGAAATAGCAACGTTATGAGCCGCGGCAAAGTGGAAAAATCTTTGAACCACAACAAGTACTGGCAGGTGCCAGTGTCGATCGTTTATTGGATGATATAGCAAATTGAGCCTACCATTGACAAAGATGATTCAGAGGAAATTCTAAGCCGAAGGACAGAATTCGGAAAGTAGTCAAAACTGCTCTATCAGGTGCGGCCTGGAAATCAATGAGCGTCGGTGAGGTGTCAGTTGACAAACGTGACTAGCGGAAGATTGCAGTGGTAAAATAATGTTCCTTTTATGTACCGTTCATTCGAATGCACGAGCATCTGCTGAGTCGTGTCTGCGTTTAGTCAAATCAGCCCCAGATTAGTATTACACTCATCACTAGTGGAACATTACAATAATAAAATAAATTCTTTATTTTTTATCATTAATCTGAATTTATATTAAATTATGGAACCGGCATGATGTCACCTCATGCGCATTTCAGTTTCTGAACTAAGAGACAATATTTTTGGCACCCAGCGCCCAGCTTGTGGCGTCGACATTTGTAAATCAATCTCTGGAATTTCCAACATTACAATTCAATTAACCTGTTCACGAATGTTATAAGGTCTACATTACTTTTGAAAAGTAAATTTCAGGCCAGTATTAATAAAATTTATAACCTAAAAGGCAGTGTTTCCCTGTCAATAACAATAATTTCTAAAGAGAACGTATCAGACTGTATCATTTCCGACGAAATATGATGGTTCTTTCTACACCTACTTTAAAGAAACAATAGATTGTCCATCGGCTCTCAACGTATTTAATAGTGAAAAATGAACGTCTTTTCCATGGTGAAATACCTACTTCGTCAATACACGAACCAGTCACATTTATGTGACCACAACCTGTATTCGCGGTCGACGTGCAATAGCCACTCACAGAAAGCAGGTGGCAAGACTAACAGCGTAGGGTATACCAGGTGTACCAGAGGGAAGCGGAGAAAAGTACAGTCATTGTTGTAATGTGGAAACGGAGCAATTTATTTGACATCCTAAATGGCATAATCATTGGCATACTTGCCGAAGGGGAAAGAATCTTCTAAAAAGCTAAGTTTGTAAACTGTTCCGGTGCCGCCGTGGTTGAATATACCTGCTTAGCAAAATATCGCTATCGAAAACTGGCGCCGAAGAAACTGTGACGCACCACGGCCATAGATGACAGGGATGAACGACGGTTGCGGAGATGTGTACGAGCCAATACTCGTGCAGCTATTAAAGCAACTCACTGCCCAGATGAATCAAGGGCTTCCAACAGTGTCTCCTGAATGGCTATTCAGTGAAAGTTGCTGCTTATGGACCACTGCAGTACGTATCTGGATCGTACACCCAACCATACTGCTGTTCATTGGCTCTGCCAATACTGCAAATGGACGTCCAATGGTTGGTGACATGTGAGCTCTTACGGATGAACTACGTTTGATGCTCCATTGGACCAACGGTCGTCGCCGGGTGCGGCGTGAAATGTCTAAAAGCAAACGCCCTCCCACAATCTTGTGATGATTGCATGCTGCAGGAGGGAGCGTTATGGTCTGCGGAATACAGTAACTGGGTGATCTCGTCACAAACGTGCACAGAAATTTGCGTCTAGCCTTGGTGACAATCTCCATCCCTCGGCACAATGGCATCTACCAGGAGAACAATTCAACATTTAACAAAACTCACAGTGGATTTGTAACATACGGAGGGCACCTGGATGAATTTACCGTACTCCCCTGAGCAGAAACTTCCACAGATATCAACCCAATCGAGAATCTGTGGTAATACCTCGATCTGGCTGTTCACGCCACCGAGCCTCAACAGAGAAACCTAACGCAGCTGGCCACGCCTTTGGTGTCAGGATGGCTCCACATCCCTGTCGATTCCATCCACAACCTCACTGACTCTCTGTCAGCAGCTTTCACAACAGTCCGCACTGCTAAATGTGGTTATTTAGGCTTCGCGATGTGTCCCCATTAATTTGACTGGACAGTGTACTTTGTGGTAGACTGAAACTTTCCGGTAAACCAGAACTCAAAACAGACTCTTCCATTTCGTTGATAGCTAATTGCCTCAAGACAGACCAGCGTTTACTCCACCTCCTGGGACATCGAGGCTGCAACATTCTATCTTCTAGGAACATTTGCCTCATTTCATCCCGATGGTGTCCATGCATAATGTGGAACTCTGAATAACTCATAACAAGTAGATGCTATGCCAATTGGCAATGTCCTTTACAGTGTAATTCAGTAAATACGATGCCCGTTACATATGTCATTTTAGAATTAAAACAATATAATGGATCATAGCAGTAAAATCTGAAAAAATCCATAATATTGTAACACGAATAACAAGATGTTCCAGCAGAGAACTCATAACCGGACAACTTATCACGCAGATAAAACGAAGATGACCAGAATCACTTGGTGTTAGGGCAGGGAAAAGGCCCATTCTGGAAGAAATAACATTAATATAGTCACGAAAGAAAGAACTAAACGATAGCTCAGAATTACTCCATATTGTATATTGCATGGCCGAATAGATTCTGGAAGAAAACTAACTGTAGTAATACGACAAACAATATTAGTTTGAAAATCATGTAAACAGCGGACTCCTGTCCAGTAAACATTTTGTACAATGTTTCTAACAAGATAATTTGCATATATCATACGAAAGTTTCTAAGGGAGATTTTTCTGGAGGTTTAAAAATTTCGTAACTTAAAGTCAATCGATTAATTCAACTTCTGCACTTCCGAACGCTGTGACACCGGTACTGTGTACAGAATGTGAAATAAATGTTAAGCCTCTAATACATGGTGTTGCCATCTGGCAACAAACTGTAAATTTACGTGTAACGTTAAGGAAACCACTCGGATATAACTGATATTGCCGTCTGGCACCCACAGTGTCTGGCTGCGTCGACGTAGACTGTGTTTAGCTTCATTATGTTGGCAGTAATAATCTTTGTTGAAGACCGAGTGTACGTTAACAAGCGTGAGAGCAGCTGAAACAGTGAATAATCTCTGTCACTATCTATCTAGATTTTTAAGGTACGTAAAATGATGCTTAATGATAGCAATGATTATGTTCAGTGTCTCTGTAACTGAACGATTAATTGTCAATATTTTCGGTTTGTTCCCTTATGACAACGAATCTAAAATATTTAATAAATCAAAATTTATATGTTTAACTAGGTAAATAGTATTTTCTATGTCTAACCCTACCTCCGGGTAGCCTTTTACTGAAACTGGTTTCCTAAAAAAAACAGAGGGCTAAGGTGTCTTGAAATTTACCTCATGAGTGCAAGTACAAATGATTATCCTTTCAGTGCAGCAACAAAATAGAACTAGAAGAAACATTATCCACATTCTGCAAGTAAGGTCATCACACAACAGGTTTCTCGTTCAGAAATCAAATTTAAATGTTAGTAGTTACACGAAAACTCCCGATTCTTTAAAGAATCGACCTCTCACGTATAAAAGAGCTTCAATTGTATCAGTTCCTTACAAATGAATTAAATATTTGACTTTAAGTATGCAAGCGAGAAAAGATTTAGAAAAGTTTTGAAAATATCCTTAAAGTTTGATGGAAGTCACTAAATGCTTTAATTATGAAACACTGGATGAATGTAGTGTGGGTAATTTGTGCTCAGTTCTAACCAAAACCTAGTTTTTACGCATCTCAATGTTTACAGCGTCCTATCTCCTTAAGTATTTACCGTAAAATGATATAATTCTTCATGTACGTATATACGTAGGTACCGTCTGCAATATGTGTTGAGAGTGCAGTTAATAGTCAAGTAGCAACCAATTCGAATATCATGCCTGATAGCGAAGTTTTACTGCATGAGCATCTAAAAATGTAGTATGCAATAAACTTTTTTTCCTTTCATTATGTTTTGAGAGGTGTCGGGGAGAGAAACTTTCGTAGAGGTTGTAAATTGTGTGGAAAAATTTATTTTAAGTCGCTAAGTGCTCTCAATCTCTAACTCTGGATGCGTAAAATCCGTGCATCGGTACGACATTAGTTACCTTGTATCAAGAAAAACACGCAGTTTCTAATTGTTACAGTTTACTTAATGTATTTAACATAAGGATATTCCTGTCAATGAGTGGAATACGATACAACTTACAAATTTTCAATTCGGTCAATAACTACGCGAAACTCAGAAAATCAAAATATTTGTTGTCCCTGTAAATGGTAAAATAGGCAACATCCAATTGGTATTATGCTTTAGATCCTGGAATAGACGCTTAGCAATATACAATCTAAGACAAAGAAAAGGACGCAACACGATGGGATTATCCGAATGGGATAAAAACGATTTCCTTACTGTACATAATGAGGTTCGTAAATGATTACAGCTTCAAAAAAATTATATGATTTCTTGAAGAGGAAGAACTTTAAAAATTGAGCAAGTCAATCAAGTGCTGATTCTGGTTCTTATGCAAGCTGTTATTCGACGTGGCGTTGACTGATAGAATTGTTTGGTGTTCTCCTGATGGAGGCACAGCCAAATTCTGTAAAACTGGCGTGTTCGATCGTCAAAATGTGGTGCTGGATGGGGGAGCCCTGCCCATAATACACAACTGGCCATTGAAATTGCTACACCACGTAGATGACGTGCAACGGACGTGAAATTTAACCGAAAGGAAGAAGATGCTGTGATATGCAAATGATTAGCTTTTCAGAGCATTCACACAAGGTTGGCGCCGGTGGCGACACCTACAACGTGCTGACACGAGGAAAGTTTCCAAACGATTTATCATACACAAATAGCAGTTGACCGGCGTTGCCTGGTGAAACATTATTGTGATTTCTCCTGTAAGGTGGAGAAATGCGTACCATCACGTTTCCGACTTTGATAAACGTCGGATTGTAGCCTATCGCGATTGCGGTTTATGGTATCGCGACATTGCTGCTCGCGTTGGTCGAGATCCAATGACTGTTAGCAGAATATGGAATCGGTGGTTTCAGGAGGGTAATACGAAACGACATGCTGGATCCCAACGGCCTCGTATCAGTAGCAGTCGAGATGACAGGCATCTTATCCGCATGACTGTAACGGATCGTGCAGCCACGTCAGATGCGGACGTTTGCAAGACAACAACCGTCCGCCCGAACAGTTAGACGACGTTTTCAGCAGCATGGACTACCAGCTCGGAGACCACGACTGCGGTTACCCTTGACGCTGCATCACAGACAGGAGCGCCTGCGATGGTGTACTCAACGACCAACCTGGGTGCACGAATGGCAAAACGTCATTTTTTCGGATGAATCAAGGTTCTGTTTACAGCATCACGATGGTCGCATCCATGTGTGGCGACATCGCGGTGAATGCAAATTGGAAGCGTGTATTCGTCATCGCCATACTGGCGTATCACCTGGCGTGAAGGTATGGGGTGCCATTGGTTACATATCTCGGTCACCTCTTGTTCGCATTGACGGTACTTTGTACAGTGAACGTTACATTTCAGATGTGTTACGACACGTGGCTCTAACCCTCGTTCGATCCCTGCGAAACCCTACATTTCATCAGGATAATGCACGAACGCATGTTGCAGGTCCTGTATGGGCCTTTCTGGATGCAATGGCCAGCACCTCCTCCAGATGTCTCACCAGTTGAAAACGTCTGGTCAATGATGGCCGAGTAACTGACTCGTCACAATACGCCAGTCACTACTCTGGATGAACTGTGGTATCGTGTTGAAGCTGCATCGGCAGCTGTACCTGTATACGCCATCCAAGCTCTGTTTGACTCAATGCCCAGGCGTATCAAGGCCGGTATTACGGCCAGAGGTGGTTGTTCTGGGTACTGATTTCTCAGGATTTATGCAACCAAATTGCATGAAAATGTTATCACATGTCAGTTCTAGTATAATAAATATGTCCAATGAACACCCGTTCATCATCTGCATTCCTTCTTGGTGTAGCAATTTTAATGGTCAGTAGTGTACTTAAAACGTTCTCCGTTAAGAAGGTATCCAACGACCTTGCTGGCCAAGGTATGGTTTGGTAAGCATGGAAACAAATAGTAGAAACTCGCTCCGTTATCTTGCAGGAACTATCTTGCTGAAATGCTAGCCCAGTATGGTTTAGCACAAAGGGCAACAAAACGGGGCGTAGAATTTCTTCGACGTAGAGCTGTGCTGTAAGTGTGTCGTGGATAGCAACCGAAGCGATGAATGAAATGGCACTCCTGGTTGTCAGGCCGTATGGCGGATTAGTCAAGTTGGTATTCTACCGCTGTGTGGGGTACTCTGTACAAATCTTCGACCCTGAATCTCATTGACTGGAGCAGAAGTGTGTTCAGTGATGAGTCTCGTTTAGAATTTACCAATAGTATGACTGGAAACGCCCAAGACAGCAACTGGATACTATGCAGAATGTCGCCCGACATACGGTACCACAACCAGGAGTGACGGTCTGGGGTGGCATTTCACTTTATAGTATAATTATTTTGGTTGTTATCTGTGGCTGGCGCCTGACAGTGTCCCATGTGTGTTACATTTTGTTCACATCAAGCGAGTTTGCTGGACAAGACATGAACGTCAGTACACTATGATGTTCCACAAACACTGTGCTTAGCATACCCCGAAGCTGCTATATGTACGATCCCTGGAGACCTACAGGGAAGGGTTAGCCCAATTAAGAATGAAACTGCTGATACCAAAATGTTCAAATGTGTGTGAAATCTTATGGGACTTAACTGCGAAGGTCATCAGTCCATAAGCTTACACACTACGTAACCTAAATTATCCTAAGGGCAAACAAACACGCCCATGCCCGAGGGAGTACTCGAACCTCCACCGGGACCAGCCGCACAGTCCATGACTGCAGCGCCTTATACCGCTAATCCATCGCGGCGAAACTGCGGATACCAATCTACACATAGGTATATTAATGGAAGCCTTATATGCCTAGAAAAGAAACTAGCGATCAATTTAGCAATGATATCTATTACCATAAAGCATTGGTCAAATTAATTATCTACTCAAGTAAGTATGTGAGTGCTTAATAAGTGGGCAAAGAATCGTAATTATGACACTGGTCTTGTCAAAAATCGGTAGACGAACGAAAGTATATCATCAGTTGTATCGCAGATGTGGCCAGTGACTGTGAGAATGATTAGTGCTTAAAGAAAGAACCGGAAAAATAAGTGCGAACCCCAGTAGAATCGCCTAATGATGGAAGCAACTCTTCAAAACTATTCCGTTACACCCTGACAAAAGTGAGGTAATCTCTCATATCCCTCGTTTCGGTGATTGCAACGCTAGCTGTTATATGATGTTTCTCCAGAGGAGAAAGGCAGAGATGGAAGGAAAATGTGAAGACAGGTCACTGTGTATACTCAGAATTAGAAGACATATTTCTATGCTTTGGTCCGGCAGCAAGTGTGCCTCCCGGCAGGAAGTGTTCACTTGTTAGTTGCCTAGCAGCCAGTATTGTGTCTCCACTAGTCTAGTACCGAGTTTGGTCTCACTTAACTCGTCACAACTAGACTGTCTCTGCCATTGGAGAAATCTAATCCGCCAACTGCAGCATACCTTGTGAGTTTCGACCAATATAATTTTTTAAATAATTTTAACGTCTGTCGTGGAGCCCAATGTTAAACAGTGTGAGTTGAACGATTTGCTCCCAAACATTTCTTCCTACACCAGCATTGTATTGTGCCATCAAATCCACCACATATCGATGCCTCTCTATTTCACGGCATGGGTCTTCAGTTTTCACATGTTCTGTGATCATGCGTGACAGTTCATTTGTCGCCTGCTTGTCGTTTCAGTGTCTTGTAATCCTTTCCAAAGATAATCACGAGAGTTACACGTGAAATGGTGATCAGCTTCGCCAGTTACGAGAAGCTGGTTCCCAAGTCGCAGTCGATAAAAATTTGCCTATTGTCGAAGTCACTTAGTAATTATGCTCATTTGCGTTCCATACACTTAGAAGATGCAACAAATTTATTAAAGAGACTGCATACACTAGCTTGTCCGTCCCGATTTGTGGTATTGCAGTGTGGTATGGGACCCTTAGCAGATAGGATTGACGGAGCCCATCAAGAAACTTCAAAGTCAGGTCGTTTTCCATTCCCGTGAAATGTAGGACAGAATGTCAGAGTTCTGATACGCGAGTTTGGGTGACGATCATTAAAACAAAGGCGTTTTTCATTGCAGTAGGATCTATTTACGAAATTTCAATTTCCCACTTTCTCCTTGAATGTGAAGATGTTTTGTTGACACCCACCTACACAGGGAGAAATGATCGCTGCAGTTAAGTAAGGGAAATGAGAGACTATACGGAATGATGTAAGTGTTGTTTTACCCATGTGTCATTCGTGAGCGGAACGGTAGAAAAATAGGGTGAAAGTGGTTCGATGAGCCGTCTTCCAGGCACTTAAATGTGAACTGTAGAGTCGTAATGTAGATCTAGACACAGACTATTCGTTTCCTATGTGTCCACACCTCAACACCTGACCCGATGACCCGCGGAAAATAAGCACTAGTTACTTGCTATTGTCACATTTTCTTTGATGTGCTAACCAACCTAAAAACATACTACTCTTGATAGCGCAATTATTTGTCAGTAAATGAAGTAAATACAGTTGTAATATTGTTCAGTTCACTGTCCCCAGACACCAATAAAAATATTTTCTCTTATATCTGTTACACCCTATGTTTTCGTCTTTTCATTTTAAAATACGAAGGAGATCGAGGTATGGTTGTGAATCCTGTCACAATTAATGGAGCACACCGTTTTGAAAATTAAAAAAATAATTTTTTTCTTAAAAGGTTCTCTCGGGTGTCTTTAATATTGTTGTGTTCATTCCAAGCTCGGAAAAAATTCCGTTATCGAGTTATAAAGGTGTGTTGTGAAATAGTATCTTCAAAAACCATTCACAGGGAAAAAAAAAATGGTCGGCATCGCTGCCAATGTGACAGCACGTAATTTCAACGACGGCCTAAAAGACGTTACGAAAACTATGGAACTGCTCGAACTTGAGATTGGACCAGCCTGTTACAACCTATGCACAAAAGCAGATGAAATGCATATTGAGCGAGCACAGAAGTGGATGACAGAAGCTGCCAAAGGGATCTGAAGGACAACTATAGCTACGGAGAAGATGAAGGAAGACTTCCTTTCTGATCTGAAAGGATTGTTGTATGGTCCAAGGATCACTGACTTTAAGTATCTTCAGCTCGACCACAAAAATGTAACGTAAAAGTATAAATGAGTTTTTCCCGAAACCATATCTTTCGTTATGGCGGGAAACATAGCTTTAAAACAAAACGCACTCTTGTTATCATAATATGATGTCGGCATTCTGAACTCAATTCTCTATCAACAGATGTAGCCTTTTTGCTATATCTTAAAAAGTCTGTATTCGGTTCACGCGAAATATACGACCTATGTTTTCATACGTCACCATTTTGTTGGAACTTAATATGTTGCAATTATCGTATGTATTGTGATAGAATGTGTCACGAAACTAGTTATGCACATCCATTTCTTTACAAATCTAATAGGGTGGCTTAGGGAATTTCAGCCAATGACCAATGTTCCGGTTGCCATGTTCCACCTGATGTAGCGGTTAGATGGTGCGTCCGATGTGGATACAAAAATGACTTCGTAGCCCTCTGTGCACATGTCCACTGCAGTTGACGGCTTTTAATGGTGCTTTTTTGGCGTTTTGAGTCAGTTTAGAGAGAGAAAATGCACGCAGCATACAGTACTGCGTACGTTTGCAGCCTCAGCACATTGTAAACGGCAAACAAGCGACATTCACAGCTGTCCGCTGAAGTGGGCGTGTGTACCACAGTTTGAAGGCAAAAATGGAAAGGATGTAACTATATCACAACACTTGGCGGTATTTTTATTTTAGCTGAAAGAGAGTCACGAAATTCACCAGTTTTTCATGCTTTCAAAGTGTATTGCAGCCTTCGTGATTATTATTTTGTTTGAAAGAAATAGAAAGAATTTTCCAGTAAATGGATACCCACTTTTCTCCGTGGAAAGAACGTAGTAGTCATCCTAACCTTGTATCTCAACTCTCTGACCTCGAAGCAAACACGACATTTAAAATAGTACGAAACATATTCAAAAATCTACAAGAGTAAAAATTTAAGCTCTCAGAAGGATAAATCTGTCACAGTTAGCTCCTGACGCAACCTGAAAATGCAAATGTAATCTGCAAATTCTCGACAGTGTTTAAGAGAAACGCTACCCTAGTTGCCATGTAATTTTCTACATAATTTCTGAGTCTCTTCAAATACTAGTTTAAACGAGCACTCATCCGTAATTTTACGGGCGGTAAGGTACGTGTTCACACACACACACACGTCCGTTTTACATGTGTGTCTGCACAGGTGATTCTATGAACATGAAAGAAAGAAGCCAGGAAGTAGGTAGGACTGGTGGAAGGGAGAGCAGGGCGAGATAGAGAATGGCAGAGATGAAGAGGAAGGCGGAGTGCGAGAGACAGGGAGGGTACGACAGCGCTCGCAGTGGCATTGGGAGCGTTAAATGCTGACACAGCCTTTGCAGAGTGAGTAGTCGTGTAAGTACGCCAGAGCTAAAGTGGCCTAATGCGGGGGCTGTCCGACTGAGGCCGGCTGCAGCGTCGCTCGTCACTTGCCCGCTAGCAGAGCAGAGTAGTGCGTTGTTCCCGGCTCTGACACGTGGTCCAGACGTCAGCTGCACAGTTCACTAGCAGCTGCCAGCACAGGCGAACATGCGCCGGTGAGAGACAGTGTCGGCAAAGCCTTAACTATAGAACGCCAGGTGTATGTAGAGTTGCAGGTTGAAATCAGTTTATCACTTGTCTGACATAACTTTACCGCTAATCAGCGAGGGTGCAGGCGATTGATGATGTATTTTACGCGATACTGCTCTGCGAACAATTGTGGTAGAGGGGAAGGCAGCGTGTGAAGGATTGAGTGACGGCAGGAATACTTGGTTCAGATCATTATTGTCACTAGAAAAATATTACTGTTATATCACACATTTGTATTTACTTTTATCGTTTTACGGGGTGTTTTCAAAAAGACTATACGTATTAAAAAGCACTGTGTTGTCAAAACTACAGATTGCTGCCCAATGGCATGCTTATTACAGAAAAAATACATTGTCTAGATCACATTCGTTGCTACTAGATGTCGGTTGTCTTCTGTTTGCTTGGTTACCGTCACCTGTTGCAAAATGGCTAACTCGTAGTACTAATCATTTAGCGTTCTCGAGTTTGCGAAGTATGTTTTCATGATTACAGTGCAGTTCAGTGCAGTACCAAACTGATCCCTCGAATGGATGTAGCTTTCGCAGATAGTGTCGGTACTTTATAGACGCAGAATGTTTATGTAAAGGAAAGAATCCTGAAGGCCCCATTGTTCCGACGAATATGTCTCACGAGTTCAGACCGATTTCCGACGGAGACCCACAAAATCAACTCGTCGTGCCAGCTGGGAATTACAACTGCCTACAGCCGGCCGCGGTGGCCGAGCGGTTCTAGGCGCTTCAGTCCGGAGCCACGCGACTGCTACGGTCGCAAGTTCGAATCATGCCTCGGGCATGGATGTGTGTGATGTCCTTAGGTTAGTTAGGTTTAAGTTGTTCTAGGTTCTAGGCGACTGATGACCTCAGATGTTAAGTCCCACGGTGCTCAGAGCCATTTGAACCATTTGAACAACCGCCTAAAACAATTTGGCGTGTTTTGAGATGTCAGTTGGTTATGAAGTTGTACAACTTACTGCTTTTACCGACTATACGCAATAACGACGAACGCAAACATGTGGCATTTTCTAACGAGTTTCGGAATGCTATTGTCAACAACACTTTCACACAACGCATCGTGTTCAGTGACGGAGCAGCCTTAGTGGGAACTAAACAACCAAATGTTCCAATGTGGGCCTTACAGAACCCACAGTGACACACTAAATATCTGTTTACGATCCATTCTTCCTTGATGGGAACACGGTCAATGGTCAGCAGTACCTTGCTACGTTAAAAAATTCGTTGTCTCCGAGGCTGAACTTGGACAACATCATTTTTCAGCAAGACGGGGCATCCCCTCACTGGCGTCGACAGGTGGGTGAATATCCGAATGGAACTCTACAGAGCCATTTGATTAGTTGTTAGACGGCCGGCTACTTAGGACTTCACAGCTGGCGTCCACAGTCACCGGATTCGATGCCCTGTAACCTCTTCCTGTAGGATTTCATTAAGCACAGCATTAATGCACGAACACTACAGAGAACCTAGAAGAGTTGAAGAACCGGATCCGTACTGCCAAAACATCAGTGATGACGGACATCCTTAACCGAGTATTACAGGAACTTGTGTATCGATGTGATATTGTTCGTTCCGCTGGTGGAGTATATACTGAACATTGGGAATCTAAAGTTGAGAGATACGAAAGTATGTGTCCTAAGTTTCATAGTTGTATATCTTACACTTAAATAAAAATATGCGTTCGAAATATTTATATTGTTTTTGAAACACCCTGCATTTTTCCTAATCAGGCCTCTGGGCGCCATCTTACATCGGGCCGAGATCTAAATGTATAAAAAACTACCACAAAACATTCTCAATTTCTGCTATACTTTCGTTTCAGTTATTATTTATCAGTTATCATTATTATGCTCCTGTGATTACATTTACAGACACGGATACGTAATAGTAATAATAATGAATAATGAGCACGCCATACCCTAAAAACAGTAATATTAATTAGTTTTATTCTGTTCCATCCTAGTGTGAAATGATCAAAGCAAAACTGAAATCACAGTAAATACTAAAGGAAAGGTAGACTGTTTTTCAAAAATGGCTCTGAGCACTATGGGACTTAACTTCTTTGGTCATCAGTCCCCTAGAACTTAGAACTACTTAAACCTAACTAACCTAAGGACATCACACACATCCATGCCCGAGGCAGGATTCGAACCTGCGACCGTAGCGGTCGCGCGGTTCCAGACTGTAGCGCCTAGAACCGCATGGCCACTGCCGCCGGCTAGACTGTTTTAATGGAGTACGCTGTAGACTAAAAAATGGAAGCATCGAGGAGAGAGGTTGATGTGTTTGTTACACTGAGCTGCAGACAAGTACCTGGCAAGTACCTGGAAGAGACAGCTATTACGATAACTTACGAAGCAGTAATTCGTGAGTTCTATAGTAGTGCCTTAGTAAGACCCATGGACCGTATAGCTGGTAGCTGTTGCAGTACGCGCAACATTTCTGATATTTTAAGACCAATCATTATATCCAAGCCCGATGTAATCCCAGTCTACGTCCCACCTTAAATGCCTGAATAAGGAAAGTGCCGCCAGTTCTGTGGCGGCAGCCATTCTGTACCCGAATAGCCAAGCAGCATTATGGACAGAATTGTTTAGTTATGATTTACGAAGAAGTGAACGGATATGCGTGTGATTTCCTAACACATAAAGTAAACAATTAACTACAGTTTCAATTATTTCCTGGTTTCTGCTAGAAATATCAAGGAAATAAAATGATGACTTTCGTAAGACCGTCAATGAAATCATGGATTTAATTTTTCTCATGATACGACCAAAACTTTCTTGCATTTGCTTTGTGATAAGTAACATACAATATACTCTAGATGTAATATCATTACATGTGTACATTCAGTTTGTTTGTGGGAGATATTTGTGAACTGTAGACCATATTGAAACACCAATTCATATTTCTGTTGACATGTTAACGTCTTTTACATTTTTGTTTCTTCTGTAGATTATAGCTCTTTACAATATTACACAATATAATTAGCCTAAAGTGCAAAACATGTAATATTTGACTGGTGACTGTCTTTTAAAATAACCTTGCCACAACAGTGGATCCCATGACTGTGTGGCGGTTACATTCCCTCAAAAGTATACGCACTCTTTTGTCAAATACATGCGTACAATTTTCTCTTTGACAGTGTGACAAGACGGAATACTATGGAATTTCTGGGCTGCTCTACATGCATCTCACTGCAGAATCGAAGCGACAACTTCGATTCCAACATTTGTGTTTCACTGACTCGGCAAATTTTTTCTGCCATTTGAATGTAGTACGATGTTTCCGATACACATTCTAAGTAGTCGTAGGTCGTGTAAGTTTGAGTTCGGTTAGTGTACGAGCTCTTCTCATTCAGACTGTTAACGTGCTGAAGGTGATACACGGTATACAACATGTAACACATATTCTTGCTGAACTTCTCTTACGGTTCTCCCACTTAAATAATTCAGAGATTATTCTTCCTAGTGTTAAATCTCATCTACGTCGCTTATGTCTCAATTTGCACTTACAGGCATGGCGGCATAATTATGACTCAAGTACGTCAGTGTTCTAGATAACCGACGAGTAATTCAGCACTTACTGTCTAATAATTGCTATGGAGACTGATACAGAAATGCTGTGACACAGCAGTAAACAGCAGAATTGTCTTCAAAGATATGGCGCCGGTATCTGGAACTGGACTATTTACTTGAACCATGCTGAAAAGATTTAATAGCGCAAATTCTCCGTGGTTGTTACAATAACTACTATTATCTTCCCGATACCTCTCTCCTCAATTATTAAACGGCATAATAACACCGGCGGGGAGCTGCAGAACTTCATCGCCTTAGCTTCGATAGCTTGGCGCACTATAGTTTTTATGCTCCTCCAGCTCATTAACTTAAACTAAAGGAAAATTGCGTCTATAAATTATGCAGATCCTTAAATTATCTGTTATTCTACCGTATACATAAGTTCTTGTGGAATACTACGATATAAAAATTCTTTAGCAGGACTAATTTTCATTTACTGTTATGCCCTGGTCTCATGACACTGCCTCATAGGTTGCAAGCAATGTTCAATTTTTGTTGTTTGTCGAATTGGAGACAACAGGAAGTGGCAAATTATTGTTTTCAATGACTTGCTTGAGAAGAATAACATGGTCGGAAATTGCTGAAAGGTTTCGCAGATTCTTCAGAATAAGAGCCACATCAGGCATGATATGCCTTTTTTATCACCATCCTTGGGAGTCATCTGAAACTGATCAGGTGTAAACTTACGAAAATAACAATGTTAAGCGAACACAACAGGTACGGGGAAGAATTTTTCCTTTGAATAGGGGTCAGTCTTACAAGCCACGCATTTTAAGAGGAGCACTCTAGCAGTTACGTTACAAGAGACAACGTCTCTGACTGCAGGAGAGACGCTCAGTAGCTCGGTACGGGCTTTTGTCAAAGTTTCGAGAACATACCTTCACCGAAGAGTCAAGCAGTATATTGCTCCCTCCTACGTATATCTCGCAAAGAGACCATGAGGATAAAATCAGAGAGATTAGAGCCCACACAGAGGCATACCGACAATCCTTGTTTCCACGAACAATACGAGACTGGAATAGAAGGGAGAACCGATAGAGGTACTCAATGTACCCTCCGCCACACACCGTCAGGTGGCTTGCGGAGTATGGATGTAGATGTAGATGTAGATGTCTTCCGGTTAACAGGAATTGGGTTAAACAGTGTCATTATTAAGCAATCCACGATGAGAAAAATGCTTATTTATCTCCAACAGTCTAGCAGACTCATACGGAAGGGTTTCATTCCTAACATTTCTTTCCTAACATTTTGCGCCTTCCTGCAGTCCTTTAGCATTCTGAATGCGGAAAAGCCTTCTACCGACCACTGCCCTCGAACAGCAGTTTGCAGCACAAAACTGCGGCATTATTCACCACAGAGGAGTTGACACGTTTTCTCAGGCTCTTATTTTAACATAAAATGAGTCTGTATGTTTTAAGAACGTCTATTTCCAATGATAGCAGCTAATTAGGTCAACTCTCCTACTTACTCCTATGTACCTACAACTTGGGTCCAAAAAGGCTGTATAGTACCAACTAGGCCTCAGCCGCCAAATGTCGGCAATCCAGACACAGAAGTTTGTCAATACTTTCTTTATTCAAGGATTTATACCTCATACACAATAGTGCCCCTGCTGGCTTGTTTCCGTGGGGCGGCGCACGAATCAAGCAGCCGTCCACTTTTCGCCTGGATAACGACATACTTGGACACAACCATAGACTTCGTGCAACAAGAAACGTGATTTTTCCGACCAAGCAACACATTCGTTCGAACCACAGTAAAATTCCGGTGATTCTGTGTCCACTGCAATCGCAGCTGACGATGTCATTGGGTCAACATGAGAACACGTAGAGGTCATTTGCGGTGGGACCCATACTTCAACAATGTGCGTTGGACAGGTGTTCTCTGAACCACCTGTGCTTGTATCACCATTGCGGCCAGGTTTTCATAGATCGCTGCTTTTCCTGCTCTACAGAGCCTGCATACCTGCGACGTTCACGTTCCCTTATGAGGCGTGAGCACCCATGAGCTTGTCGCCCACTCGTGGTATCATCATGGATGTTCACTACAAGAGCTCACAAACAGCTGAGCGGCTTCTCCATTTCCGAGATGGGCGGTCCCTTGTCCTGGGCAATAATAATCAGGTATTTGTCAGTGTCGCTTACGTCATTAGCCTTCTCCATTTTCGGTCCGCATCGTCGCTAGAATGATTCCGCATCCGTTGTTGCATCTCGTTGCATTGCGTGATCGTGACAAGTGGTTGCTCCACAAATATCGACGCTCAACTATTAGCGCATCGCCATTACATCCCGCGACTAGTTAGCAGCGTTGTAACGGTGTTCGGCCCGTGCAGTAATAGTCGGGAGATAAAATATGATCGAGATCAACTATGAAACCAAGTCCAATGACGAACAAAAAATGGTTCAAATGTCTCTGAGCACTATGCGACTTAACTTCTGAGGTCATCAGTTGCCTAGAACTTATAACTAATTAGACCTAACTAACCTAAGGACGTCACACACATCCATGCCCGAGGCAGGACTCAAACCTGCGACCGTAGCGGTCGCTCGGTTCCAGACTGTAGCGCCTAGAACCGCACGGCCACTCCGGCCGGCCCAATGACGAACAGCAATAACCATAATTCACATTAAAGGGGGGTTTACTTTGAAGAAAAACTACGATTCACAGTTAGGCGTACTCACTGTCGACAGTCTAACTAAATCTCAGAGCTGGTGCGCCTGCCATGGGTAGGGGAAAGGGAGGTACGAAATAATCTACGCTTCTGTACAAACAGGGCATGGACAACATAATTAAAATATTGGAGAGAAATTTCTACATATACATACACACTCCGCAATCCACCATATGGTGCGTGGTGGAGGGTGCCTCGTACCACAACTAGCATCTTCTCTCCCTGTTCCACTCCCAAACAGAACGAGGGAAAAATGACTGCCTATATGCCTCTGTACGAGCCCTAATCTCTCTTACCTTATCTTTGTGGTGTTTCCGCGAAATGTGAGTTGGCGGCAGTAAAATCGTCAGCCTCAAATGCTGGTTCTCTAAATTTCCTCAGTAGCGATTCACGAAAAGAACGCCTCCTTTCCTCTAGAGACTCCCAACCAAGTTCCTGAAGCATTTCCGTAACACTCGCGTGATGATCAAACCTACCACTAACAAATCTAGCAGCCCGCCTCTGAATTGCTTCTATGTCCTCCCTCAATCCGACCTGATAGGGATCCCAAATGCTCGAGCACTACACAAGAATAGGTCGTATTAGTGTTTTATAAGCGGTCTCCTTTACAGATGAACCACATCTTCCCAAAATTCTACCAATGAACCGAAGACAACTATCCGCCTTCCCCACAACTGCCATTACATGCTTGTCCCACTTCATATCGCTCTGCAATGTTACGCTCAAATATTTAATCGACTTGACTGTGTCAAGCGCTGCACTACTAATGGAGTATTCAAACATTACAGGAATCTTTTTCCTATTCATCTGCATTAATTTACATTTATCTATATTTAGAGTTAGCTGCCATTCTTTACACCAATCACAAATCCTGTCCAAGTCATCTTGTATCCTCCTACAGTCACTCAACGATGACACCTTCCCGTACACCACAGCATCATCAGCACAGCGGCACATTGCTATCCACCCTATCCAAAAGATCATTTATGTAGACAGAAAACAACAGCGGACCTACCACACTTCTCTGGGGCACTCCAGATGATACACTCACCTCCGATGAACACTCACCATCGAGGACAACTTACTGGGTTCTATTAGTTAAGAAGTGCGAGCTATAACCATACCATCTCGTGCTATGAAATGGTAACTTGTCTAGTAATGGCGGATCACAGCCAGTTGACCAACGATGTTAGTGGAGTTACTTCTTGACACAGAACTTAGCACTAACTTAGTTTCCGGTACGTAAACTCGATTCTCTATAAATCTGAATAGGTATGAAGGTAACTTGGTATATGTAAATTGTATCTGCATGGCAACTGGGCTGTTTTTGACATATATTCTTATGTTGGACAACGTTCGACAAGCGTCAATAATGCTGTTATAAAAAGTAGATTCTTGTTATTTAGCGACCTGAAACGATGTTGACAACGTGAGGAAATAATCGTATAATGGCTGCAAGACGCCTGCGCGACTTTTGTATTAAGCTGTAGTTAGTTGAGCGTCTAAAATGTTTTTGAGGGCAAGAACACTTTAGATATATCGTACAATGTTTTATGTGATACCCTTCCTG
The DNA here is from genome assembly GCF_023864275.1 of Schistocerca cancellata. Lineage (NCBI taxonomy): Eukaryota > Metazoa > Arthropoda > Insecta > Orthoptera > Acrididae > Schistocerca > Schistocerca cancellata. The sequence continues at coordinate 147,945,311 of NC_064633.1, forward strand.
CTCTGGAATGAAACAGTTGCCACAAAACGTGCTGGATTATCGCCGGTCTGTGTCATTCGCGCTAAATCACGTGGTCAGGCAAATTGTGCTAATGAAGAGCCCGGACCATTACCTCGTAACCGATAATCAGAAAACTTTTGGCGTAACTAGCATGGTCATAAAACAGAATATTTATAGGATCATTTTTCTACAAAGTCTCATTAAGGTAACTAGTGATATATTGCAGTTAGCGGTTTTGTGTTCTGGTTGAAATTGTCACCGTAGTTATGCTGATTGCGAATAAACGATTTGTGAAATATAACACTTCCTCCAATAAACAGAATAACGAATGTCCCGTACACTAACAGGGACAATTTCCGCACTGCATAAAAGCGATGTTCATAATTTTCGGGCCAGCTGGTACGGGACTCAGCTGCATATGTTCGAGTATCATGAACGATAATCGGCTTACTGAAGACTGTAAGTCTGTGGGCCTGTCATTATAAGACGTATTGATCACTAGTATCTGCCTCCTTCTGGGCTATAAATACTTCCATACAGATATGAAAACAGGAAGAAATGCTTCCAGCTCTGCAGTATTAAGACAGAGATATAGCGATTCACTAAATGATTTCTAGAAAACAGTTGTGCTCCGGTATATTTTCTATGAGACATCGGCATATGATCATGTGACCCCTACTGTGTGTTGCATTAAGACACAAAGCTATCGTTTGGGTGATGAAACTTGTGGGTAATTCAGACAATCAAATCACTGAAGACCAGTCGCAATAATCACAAGAGGGAATTGCAGTTTAATTCCAAGTAATTCAGGATACATTTGATGTATAGCAACAAGATGATATGAAAAATTATTTACATTTCATCCTGAACATTCATCACGGAATCCAAACTCTTGGTAGAAAATATTATCAAATGTGGCTTACAAATAGTTGAGACAGGTTAGTGTAAATTTAAAATAGTTATCTGTATTGCACCATAACTGCAATGAAATAAAAACACCGTGTAAACGAAAATCTTGACCTGGACAACAAAATTAAGGACGGGGAGAGGTGTGCGAACAAAGTAGCATGTAAATTAAAGGGAAGTATAAAATAGATACATACAGTGGTTGCAATATAACTGCTGAACAGTATGCATAAAATACGAGAAAGAATGGGCCGTAGAGGGAAACAGTAGTCAAAAGTAGATTGTTTCCGTAAGAGTGTGCAAAAATTTTGCAGGACATGGAAGATGTTCCACTGAACAATTCGAGGTAGGGAACATCCGTTCGAAGAAGCCAGCTTAAGGAGATAATACGAATAAAATCACATTACTGTGTACGTTTCTATTTACATTAGTTACAGTTAACTGCAAATACCATCACTGACACACTGAAAGCACTGCCAATTACAAAATGTGCTGAAACTGATTGACCATTCTAACATTCTGCGTGGTGTCTGTCGTTCTATATCGTGTCTCTCTACCACTTTCGCGCAACGACGGTCTGAGCGTGTTTTTTTTAGGGAATTGACTAGTTTGAACCTGGGACCTGTTGCTGGTAAGACGACGTCAGACCACACATGACATGTAGAGTTCAGAAGAGTTCAGTGAGACTAGCGATGATATAACCAAATACTTAATGATTTCAGCGTCAGCCCCACTGCACTCCCTGTAAAAGACTCTTAATACTAACTAAATTTAGTGGAAGGGGATCAAGGCTTTCCTATTTTTAGTTAGCTGGTAAAATAACGTCGAAAAAGCAGTAAGTTTACCATTGGAATTTTTATTCCACTCACAAAACATCGTTTATAAATTGCACTATTGATAAAAGGAAATGTTTTAATACAGGATGGTAAAAACCAACTGCGTTCAACAAAAATGTTGAATGGGTTTCCAAGTTCTACAATGGATCGAAGGATGTCCTATGCCATATCCCATCTATAATCTAGGTTTAAATTAAGTTTCACAAAAGAGAGAACCTACAAATTGGTCTACAGTGACCCTCAATTATCTTTAATTACTTATCTAACATGTCGTAAATTACAGTGGCTGATGTGGCTTCTCAATAACTATATAACAGAAAAATCATTGCGTTTCAAATGTGAACACCATGAGCTTTAATTGACGATCGACACTAGTATTACGCAAAAAGGGGGTGTAACAGATGAGACTTCTGCAGTTCTGAGTGAAGTTTTATACGCTGTTATGTGGCATCGCGTGCGTTCATTACCTTGTCAGTGTTCGTCAGGGGGTGGCGGGCAGCACAGCTCCGCTCACCTCGCCGTCTCGGAAGCAACCCTCTCCTAACTTCTCCTTACTACAATTTACCGAAGTTGGTTTAAAAAACCTATCTGGCTATGTTTTCATCTGACCAATCAGGGTCTCAATGTTAACCTTAAGCTCCGCCTACAAAAATTCTGTCTATCCAACGAGAAACGTTATACTTTTCGTGGTGGGGCAATGTTTTTAAAGTTTGCAACTTAACAGAGACGCGAAAAAGTCTCACGCTAAAACTTGCAGCTGGTGTGGTCCTTTTAGTGTTATCGTAAGATCTATACTGTTCTTCTGGAAGGCTCTATCTTTAACATGGGCTGGGGGGTGGTCCTGACGTAACAGAGACGCGAAAGAGTCTCACGCTAAAACTTGTGGCTGGGGTGGCCCTTTTAGTAAGATCTATACCGTTCTTCTGGAGGGCTCTAGCTTTTAACATGGGCTGGGGGGGTGGTCCTAGCAGTTAGCTGGCGACGTGGGTGACCGTCCCTTATCGTAGGGCCTTCTAGCTTAACACGGTTCTGCTTTCGGCTTCTGTTCTCGTTTCTCCCCTCGGAACTGTGTCTGTCTCACGGTGGGAAGGTATGACATGCATTTAGGCATTCTTGTGTTAGTCTGTGGTATTCCATTTGCTCACTCGTTAAGCGTATTCCTTTGGTTAATTTAATGTCACGATTTATTCGGAGCTATGTGACATACTACGGGATTTGCTTATCATGTCAGGGTTTTCATGGAAGATGTTGGATTTGCCTGACACGTTACACCATCTACCTCAATGCAAGCATGGCATCGGCGAACAATATACTGACGCACCCTGACAAAAATCCATGGTGCATTTTGAGTCACATCACAGGTATCTACGATTCTGGCAACAAGTTCCATCTCCATATCCACTGGGGTCTCACACACAGGTGACTTTAGATATCCTCATAGAAAATAATCAAGGGGATTCATGCCAGCTGGCCACGGAGGCAATGAAATAGACTTCCCCTTCCAATCCAGCGACCAGGAAATAGTGTACAGGTACTGGTCCATCGTACTATACTGTGCGTCTCTGAATAGCACTGAGTAATTAACGGATCTGTTGTTGATTCATAGCACGTTCTGTCACGGAGCAATGTAAATACGATACAAGAAAGCCTACTTACGGACAAGTAAAGTAAACAAAACCATTATTAAGACTTCCTGATAATCAGGTTCGTCCTCGCTGTTTCTTGCTGGAAATAAAGAACGTAGATGTAATTAAACAGCACAGTATGCGTAAACTTGTACGCATGTTAGTTGTAAATAATCTGGGAAACAGTAACGCTAGCAAATCGGCAGACAAGTTTATTTCAATGTCTGCTTAAGCCGGCTTCTCCGGCCCCAGGTTCACTACCTCAAATTGTTCAGTGAAGCGTTCTCTATGTCTTGTCACATTTTTCCACGGTCTTGCGGAAACACCCTGTAAAACACACATCGTCAAATCCGACTTTATTGTCCAACAAATAATGAGGGGAAAGTAGCAAACAATTCGACACGATTGTCAATATTATGCATAAACACGTAGTAAACAAGAAGCAAAAACGCAAGGAAGAGTCCGATATGACTGTTGGTCTTACCATCAGAAAACCACAGATAATGGCAGGGAAAAAGGCCATATAGCATCAATATCGTCGATCGACAGTAACGTGGCACTCTAAATATAGTTTTTCCCCCTCTTCGGTGATGTATGTGGGCGTTCTCGCTTCCTGATTTTTTTATTTGGGACCTTCTCTCACCTTGAAACTTTAAAACTTCTTGCGAAGAAATGTATTTGTATGGTTTCAGGTCCATTTTTTGTCACTTCTCAGGTTCCTGCATCATTTAAACAAATGCTTCGCATTGTCAGCGTAACATCATTTAATGTGTCTATGACTTTCTTCATCATTTACTCAATTTAACAGTCAATATATTTAAAAAGTAAAGTTGATAGGCAACCTTCATTCATATCTTGGCCCATTCCTCCACACTTTATCGTTCAGATTATATTCAAACAGATTAAATGCTACACACGACCCTCGTCTAAGATCTTTGATTAGTCGTATTACTTCGGAGATTTCTTTCTCTTTTTATTTCTAATATATTTTAAACTTTTTTAGTTGCAGCAACAGCTACCTTAATTTTTCGTGATCTCCTCAAGATATCGATATAGCCTCTTTCTTTGTACTTGTCAAACACATTTCGTAAATCTAAGACAATTATATGTGTGCCTCTTCAACTGTCTCTTTCATAGTACATTCATTATCTATACTGGATTGGCCTGTGCTGAAGCCTCTCTGTGCTTCTGCTATTATAATTTAATTTTGCAGACTTTTTTATAATTATCTGACAATATAACCTTTCTCTTGACACAGTAATCCTGATGCCCCTAATATGGTGACAAGCTTTATTTGATCAATTCTTACGATATGGAATATGCATGTTGTTTCCATTGTTCTCTGTGGTTTTCTTTCTTGATCAAACACTTGTTGAAGGAATGATGAATTGTTTTTATTCAGTCTTGTGTTCCATTTATTATCAGCTCAATGAGAATTCTTTCCAGACCTACAGATTTCTAATTTTTTTCATTTTTTATTGATTTCTTTATTTCTTTCAGGGACTCGCTGGGCTAGCTCCTCCTTAAGCGTATATGATTCTATCTGTTCGAACTGTTCTTTATTTTATTTTAACGTATTTTCTTAGTATGTCGCCGATTTTTCCATCTTCAGAATGGTGCACTGATGTTTTACCTGACTTCTTGGGTTTTTGTATTATTTCTCTAGCCCATTTTCATTCACCTATATAACTCTCTACTTTCCTCGCATTTATTTGCTGAAAAATAATTTTTAGCTTTTATTAACGTTATTCACTTCCTTTCTGGAGTTAACATCCAGTCATCCTGATCTTTCGTAGGTAACTATTTTTCACATGTGTTCCGTTTATCTGGCACTTGTTCCCAATGACACCATGTGCTGTGGTAAATGTATTTAACAATCTGACCTAATGCTTTGTTGGCAGTATCATGTGGTGCACTGTCAGCTGTTTACACATAATTTTCTTTACCAAACGTAAATTGTACAGGAATTGTGTACACTCGTCCTTGAGGAGTAATAGATTTTATATACGTTCTTTAAAACAATTTTTGTTTTTTGTGTGTTCTCCATTCCTTTGTTCTTCTGTAATTTGTATTTAAAGATTAGCGATAACTACGAATTTGGGTGGGAGATTAGGGAACGTGTCAGCTCAATGAAAGGACTGGGTTCCCCACGTAACTACTTGAGCGTTCATCATCTTTAATATGTGGTTTGATTTTATTATAGTCAAACGAGTTTAAAACAATTAAGAGCAGACTTTTGGAAATTGACTTTTATGTATCTGCCACTAATTATGAGCCATCAGCCATTAACTAGGCACAAAAAGTACACAATTTTAAAAACAGAAATTACAATTAGAAAATTCACTAAGCAGTTTTTCTTAACTAAATAACATTTGAACGTTGCATTAATTATGAACCCTCTGTCACTCAGTAGACAGCAAAGGAGCAGAATTTTAAAAACAGTTAACAGTCACAGAATTCTTAGCAACAGTTAACCAAAATTTCATGATCACTCTGTGAGCAAATAATTTTTAAAAAGCTGTCATGAATTACGAACCCACTGTAATTCAGTACATATCAAAATACAGAATTAAAAAAATTAATTCACTGAATAAGCATGTACAGTTAGCCGAAATTCACTGATCAGATGTGGAGCAAACAATTTCTGTTAATTATGAACCCACTTTCATTAAGCAGACAGCAAAATACAGAATAATAGAAACAACTGACACTTACCAAATAAGCACATACAGTGAGCCAAAATTCACTGAGCATATCTTATCAAGTGTCTTATAAACGTCTGCCATTAATTATGAACCCACTGTCAATCAGTAGACACCCAAACAGAGAATCTTAAAAAAAATCAACAGTCACTGAGTAGGCAGCTGCGGTTAACCAGAATTCACTGATCAAATTCGAAGCAAATGATTATTAAACGCCATTATTAATTATGATCCCATTCTCGTTCAGTAAAAAGAAAAATATAAAATTTTAAAGTTAATCAAGTCACTGAATAGGCAGCTACGATAAACCAAAGTTTACTCATTAGATTTTAAGAAAATATTCACTAAACAGTTACTATTTATTATGAACCGACTTGTCGTTAAGCAGACAACAAAATACAGCATTAGCAAAAAAATTAGCATTCACTAATAGGCAGCTACATGCAGTAAAAATTCACTAATCTGTTTGTAGCCATATGACCTTCGACAGCTACTATTAATTACATGTGGTCATTGCATAAGCCCCATCGGTGGGGGGGTGGGGGGAGGAAAAGGGCACAAATGGGAGTTACTTAATTTGCTCAGAATGGCCGCTGTCCCTCCTCTCTTTAAACCTGCAAGAGGCCAGACTGTCTTCACTAGCGTCGAACCAGCCAAATAACCTCCAAGTCGCTGGTGTCTTTTCCAGGATATCATATCCACTCACGGAAGTCGCTTCACAGCGCAAGCGATAACTGACAGTCAAAATCAGACTCTGCGTCTACACAGAAACCAGTCCTATCTCTTGTGTACCATCCAGAACTCCAAACGTCTAGTGCCCAAGTCAGCTCTCCCCGCAAACCACACAATCATTTCCGAAAACCGTCCTTGCTTCGAGGCTTTTGTGCCCTCCAATGGCGCCACCAGCGAACCTCCAAGCGAACTTCCAAAGTTCTCAAGACAAAGATGGGAGAAATCGATAGAAGGCCGAGCCCACGCTGCTCAGTTTTAAGCTTGAGCAGCAAATAACACACTCACACACACACACACACACACACACGCTCACACACACACACACACACACACACACACACACACGATAGGAGTATTTTCGACTTGTGTGGTGGGGAACAAGTCTTTTATTCTCACAGTAAATAGTTCTTAAATATGGCATTCGTGTCAGCAACAAAGCTGCCTCGGTAAATGACCCCTTGCCAAAACTGTTCAGTAATGAAACTTATTACAGGTCATCTTCTATAAAGAATCTGACAGCCTATGGCGGATATTTTAAACTGCTTTATCATTCAGAAATTATGATCATGCCTGTTGTGCCTCACACAAAAATAGCTATGGTAATGACAGATGGAGGCACACATGAATTTGCTAATACAAATGAGAGTAGTAGTCTTAGGAGAGGGTGAAGTAACTGAGATAAAAGAGATTTGGATGTACCTATGGTAGCAGACCTAATGATTAATACAGTAGGTGTCAAAGCAGAGATTCAGTCCAAGAACTGTTATAGTGTAGTCAACTGATACATGGAATAACAAATGAGCAAAGAGTCGATTACAAAAGGAATGACAAATACAATCAACAACTGATGTCAGAGCTACAGAAGGGATGGCCGAGAGCACTAGTCTACTGAATATACTGAATTCTGAACATGTGAACTGGCTAAACATCAGTGAAAAATTAATCACCAGTGAGGTCACTGCTTGTAACAGATGTGTATGGAGTAATTGTTAATGCCTTCTGGGTATGGGGAGTCAGGTGACGGTACTGACCTTGTCATCTTTTCAGGGATGTGAACAGGTGGGTTCATGGACTATTCTTCCTTTATGCATCCTGAAGTTAAAGGTGCAAACAGCCATGTCAAAGTGAAAAGGGGGTTGGTGTTCTATCTGTGTCTAGCTTATAGCTTTTGTGTGAATTTAATTGTTTTATCGATGTTGAGAGTCAGGCTACTGCTCATGCCGTTCTATTGTTCGATTACCAAAGATATGTTTGTACTTTTCCGAGAAACACAGATTTGGGTTAGGTTTGTTGAGAATGCCAAGGAAACAATAAAAGGAGATTTATTTCGTGTACTGTGACATTGACAGTTATATTTGGAAAGCACCCAGGTACGATTAGATAATTTTCTTATCAACTGAAAATCAGGCATCACAGAAAACTTTCGTGAAGATCTGTCCTGTACCACTGGTATGTCGCGAGAGAGTAGAAGTAGAAATTGAAAATATGGCACAGTATTTTGTCATCGAACAAGCTATTAGTTCCTACAGCAATCCATTGTTGCTTGTTCCAAAGAAAGAAGGTGTTAGGCTTGTGATGGATTCATGACAAATCAATTCAATTATGCTACCTAAGAATGGTAGGCTTTTAATGTAGCACAAACTTCTGAAGTAGTATCTGAATGGTGGGCTCCATGTGATTCTCAAGTTGTCCAGCGACCGTAAACCATAAAATTACCAAATAAGCAGCAACCACTCGCAAAAACATGTTTTCTTTATTTACTTTTGCAAATCGATTTCAACTGATTAATAGCAATCATCGGTGCTCACCGATGATGGCTGTCAATCAATTGTAATCGATTTGCAAAAGTAAATAGAGAAAACATGACTTTGCGACTGGTTGCTGCTTATTTGGTCATTTTCTGAAGAAATTTCATAAAGTCATTGTTCACTGATCTACGGATTTGAGGGAAAGATCTTGGCATACTGATTTGCATCCCTCATGTCGTAAATATATGGTACACTTTCTGGCAGTTATTATCAATTCCACAGGTTGCCTCTCGAACTAAATGCGAGTACTGCTGCGTTCCTGAGAGGTTTTAACAGTTTTCTACCTACTGATTTAAGGAAGTGGTTAATAATATATGTTGATGATGTCTTCAGTGCAGAAAATAGCAGAAAAGCATATAATGATGTGTCAGACAGCTTCTTGAGGAGGTTAGCAAGTTCTGGAGTGACTGTAAATCTGGAGAAATCAGAATTCTGTGGGTGACAATAGACTGCATCAGAAATTCAACATGATCCACTTGAGACTGAAACGATTGTTGATTTTCCCTTCCCTCAAACAAATATGCAAAGTCGTTTATTTGTAGATTAGTAAAAATTTTATGAAAGACTAAGAACCTGGAAAAAATTGTCTTCCCCACATGTTTGTGCGCTAATGGGTAAAAATATACCATGATATTGGGATGCAGTAGGTTCAAGTTGAGCCTCCTCTCCTGTCACATCCGGTTGAATATTTTTCTTGGACCTGATGGTTCTTGGAGCAGAACAATTTCAGGAGATTGAAGTAGATGGTCTTACGTAATGTCAAACAGGCTATTATTTATGCCATCTGGATGTTTGTAAGAATGGACCATATCTACCAAATTATGAGTTGGAATCGTTTCCTGTTGTATTGGTATTTGTCAATTTTTGTTGTTATTTCTTTGGTTGTGTGCCATAGGTCTATATGGAACAGAGACTACAAAATTTATTATTATGTCCAGGCAGACTGAAATGTCAATTGACAGTGTTACCGATATGCAGAAAGCCACACTTCACAAGGTGCTACATGTAACCTACAAGACAAGCAACACAGCAAGCATGTGGTGATCAAGAATGAACCCCAGTTGGACGGTGACTGACTCCTGCCACTAGACTAGCTGAAACATCAATCAAATGGTACTATCACCTGCAACTCTTGGAGTTTCTTATTTATTATTTATTTACACATCAAGTTCCATAGGACCAAATTGAGGAGCAAATCTCCAAGATCATTGAACATGTAAGTATATGAAATTACAACATAAAAGTAACAACAGATAACAATAAAATTTTTATCAACCCAAAAAGTGAAGCTACAAATTTAAGTAAGCGCAGTTAAAAATATAACATAAGAATTGGCTTAAATTTTCAAGATCTCGTCAGCAGAATAGGAGTGACCTATGAGCAAACTTTTGAGTTTCGATTTGAAAGTGCGTGGATCACTGCTGAGATTTTTTAGTTCTTGCGGTAGCATATTGAAAATGCATGCAGCAGTATACTGCACACCTTTCTGCAAAACAGTTAAGGAAGTCTGATCCAAATGCTAGGCACCCCATCATATCTGCGAGAGAGTCCTTAGTCTTCAGTGATTTATTATTGACTCAATCTCAATCGCCCCCTTGTAAGTATCACAGAGGAGTATTTCAGACATCAGCCTCAGAAAGGCATTTTCCAAGCGAATTATATGATTCCCTGTAGAAACGAAATTTTTGTTTAATTTCCTAGCAATGCTCACAAAATGATAGTTAAATACTGTACAAACATCTGATTTACTAACAGAAATATTTTTTCTACGAACTGACTTTATACTATCGACCTTGTGCTGTTTACCACACACTTCCCACAGAACTGAACATATGGTTTTGATATTATACTGTGAATTAGCTGTTCCATTTGCGCACTACATACTGATTGTTTTCCTAATAACATTTGAACCACCTTACAATACCATTTCTAATGGGCAGCTGTAGCTTGATTGTGACTACTTCTAACAGATTGATATAATTCCCACTTTGTTCTACATGGTATCCTTATCCCACTAGTCAGCCACTCAGGTGGCCTTTTGCTACTAGTTCCCATTTTAGAATGTTCTACTGGAAATCAACTCTCAAAGAGCATGAGAAATGTGTTAAGGAAAGAGTTGTATTTATCATCTATGTTATTGACACTATAAGCATCCTGCCACTCTTAATCCTTGACAGATTTTAAAAAACTCTCTGTTGCAGTTGGATTAACCTTCCTACGTAGTTTGTAATTGTATGTGTCATTTGTTTGATACATATGGCTTTTAGTGTTAAAATTTGTGCATCATGGTCTGAAAGGTCATTCACCCTTTTATTAACAGAACCCCATCTAGTAATGAAGAATGAATAAAAATATTATCTATGGCTGTGCTACAGTTCCCTTGCACCTTACTTAAAAAACAACCTGCATCAGATCATATGAGTGTAGGAGATCTACCAAAATAATTTTTCTTGCACAGTCATGTACAAAATTAATATTTAAGTCACGAATATAACTAATTCCGGTGCTTCCTATAAGGTGAATCAAGAACCCTCTCTAGATTGAGCAAAAATACTCTGCAATTAGAGGTATGGGACCTATAAATAACAAAAATCAAGAGTTCAGATTGATTAAATTCTACTGCCCGTGCACAACATTCAAATATCTGCTCAGTGCAGTACAATGATACGTCTATGGTCTCAAATAGCATATTGTTTTTTTACGAACATGGCCACTCCGCCCCCCCCCCCACAAGGAGCTCTTTGAAAAACAATGAGATAATCAGTACACTGGTAACGGAGGCCTCTGAATTCTCAAATGATTTAAGTGTTGCTCCGGTGTACCAATAATTTCAATGTCAACATCTATAAGCAGTTCACTAACTTCGTCTCCAACACCTCTTATATTTTGATGAAACATGCTAATTTCTTCTCTACCTGGAAACATGACGTCTTCTGAAGGTGATTCCTTAGTTAGAAGGACTTCCTGTTGTTGTTGTTGTGGTCTTCAGTTCTGAGACTGGTTTGATGCAGCTCTCCATACTACTCTATCCTGTGCAAGCTTCTTCATCTCCAAATACACACTGCAGCCTACATCCTTCTGAATCTGTTTAGTGTATTCATCTCTTGGTCTGCCTCTACGATTTTTACCCTCCACGCTGCCCACCAGTACTAAGTTGGTGATCCCTTGACGCCTCAGAACATGTCCTACCAACCAATCCCTTCTTCTTGTCAAGTTGTGCCACAAACTCCTCTTCTCCCCAATCCTATTCAATACTTCCTCATTAGTTACGTGATCTACCCATCTAATCTTCAGCACTCTTCTGTAGAACCACATTTGAAAGGCTTCTATTCTCTTCTTGTCGAAACTATTTATCGTCCATATTTCACTTCCATACATGGCTACACTCCATACAAATACTTTCCGAAACGTCTTCCTGATATTTAAATCTATACTTGATGTTAACAAATTTCTCTTCTTCAGAAACGCTTTCCTTGCCATTGCTAGTCTACATTTTATATCCACTCTACTTCGACCATCATCAGTTATTTTGCTCCCCAAATAGCAAAACTCCTTTACTACTTTAAGTGTCTCATTTCCTAATCTAATTCCCTCAGCATCACCCGACTTAATTCGACTACATTCCATTATCCTCGTTTTGCTTTTGTTGATGTTCATCTTGTATCCTCCTTTCAAGACACAGTCCATTGCGTTCAACTGCTCTTCTAAGTCCTTTGCTGTCTCTGACAGAATTACAATGTCATCGGCAAACCTTAAAGTTTTTATTTCTTCTCCATGGATTTTAATAACTACTCCGAATTTTTCTTTTGTTTCCTTTACTGCTTGCTCCATATACAGATTGAATAACATCGGGGAGAGGCTACAACCCTGTCTCACTCCCAACCACTGCTTCCCTTTCATGTATCTCGGCTCTTATAACTGCCATCTGGTTTCCATACAAATTGTAAATAGCCTTTCGCTCCCTGTATTTTACCCCTTCCACATTCAGAATTTGAAAGAGAGTATCCCAGTCAACATTGTCAAAAGCTTTCTCCAAGTCTACAAATGCTAGTAACGTAGGTTTGCCTTTTCTTAATCTAACTTGTAAGATAAGTCGTAGGGTCAGTATTGCTTCACGTGTTCCCATATTTCTACGGAATCCAAACTGATCTTCCCCGAGGTCGGTTTCTACCAGTTTTTCCATTCGTATGTAGAGAATTCGCGTTAGTATTTTGCAGCTGTGACTTATTAAACTGATAGTTCGGTAATTTTCACATCTATCAACGCCTGATTTCTTTGGGATTGGAATTACTACATTCATCTTGAAGTCTGAGGGTATTTCGCCTGTCTCATACATCTTGTTCACCAGATGGTAGAGTTTTGTCAGGACTGGGTCTCCGAAGGCTGTCAGTAGTTCTAATGGAATGTTGTCTACTCCCAGGGCCTTATTTAGACTTAGGTCTTTCAGTGCTCTATCACATTCTTCATGGAGTATCACATCTTTCATTTCATCTTCATCTACATCCTCTTCCATTTCCATAATATTGTCCTCAAGAACATCGCCCTTGTATAGTCGCTCTATATACTCCTTTCACCTTTCTGATTTCAATTCTTTGCTTAGAACTGGGTTTCCATCTGATCTGTTGAATATTCATACAAGTGGTTCTCTTTTCTCCAAAGGTCTCTTTAACTTTCCTTTAGGCAGTATCTATCTTACCCCTAGTGAGGTAAGCATCTACATCCTTACATTTGTCCTCTAGCCGTCCCTGCTTAGCCATTTTGCACTTCCTGTCGATCTCATTTATGAGACGTTTGTATACCTTTTTGCCTGCTTCATTTACTGCATTTTTATATTTTCTCCTTTCATCAATTAAATTCAGTATATCTTCTGTCACCCAAGGATTTCTACAAGCCCTCGTCTTTTTACGTACTTGATCCTCTGCTACCTTCACCACTTCATCCCTCAAAGCTATCCATTCTTCATCTACTGTATTTCTTTACCACATTCTTGTCAATTGTTCCTTAATGCTCTTCCTGGTACTCTTTACAACTTGTGGTTCTTTCAGTTTATGCAGGTCCCATCTCCTTAAATTCCCACCTTTTGCAGTTTCTTCAGTTTTAATCTACAGTTCAAAACCAATAGATTGTGGTCATCTGCCCCTGTAAATGGCTTACAATTTAAAACCTGGCTCCTAAATCTCTGTATTACCATTATATAATCTATCTGAAACCTGTCAGTATCTCCAGGCTTCTTCCATGTATACAGCCTCCTTTCATGATTCTTGAACCAAGTGTTAGCTATGATTAAGTTGTGCTCTGTGCAAAATTCTACCAGACGGCTTTCTCTTTCATTTCTTAGCCCCAATCCATATTCTCCTACTACGTTTCCTTCTCTTCCTTTTCCTTCACCATCTGAATAATATCTTTTATCTCATCATACATTTCTTCGATTTCCTCATCATCTGCAGAGCTAGTTGGCATATAGACTTGTAGTACTGTTGTAGGCGTGGGCTTCTTCTCTACCATGGCCACAATAATGCGTTCACTATGTTGTTTGTAGTAGCTTACCCGAACTCCTATTTTTTATTCACTATTAAACCTACTCCTCCATTACCCCTATTTGATTTTGTATTTATAACCCTGTATTCACCTGAGCGAAAGTCTTGTTCCTCCTGCCACCAAACTTCTCTAATTCCACTATATGTAACTTTAACCTATCCATTTCCCTTTTTAAGGGATCTGACATTCCATGCTCCGATCCGTAGAACCCCAGTTTTCCTTCTCCTGATAACAACGTCCTCCTGAGTAGTCCCCGCCCGGAGATCCGAATGGCAGACTATTTTACCTCCGCAATATTTTATCCAAGAGGACGCCACCATCTTTATCCATTCAGTAAAGCTGCATGCTCTTGGGAAAAATTACGGCCGTGGTTTCTCCTTGCTTTCAGCCGTTCGCAGTACCAGCACAGCAAGGCCGTTTTGGTTAATGTTGCAAGGCCAGATCAGTCAATCATCCAGACTGTTGCCCCTGCAACTACTGAAAAGGCTGCTGCCCCTCTTCAGGAACCATACGTTAGTCTGGCCTCTCAACAAATACCCCTCCATTGTGGTTGGACCTACGGTATGCCTATCTGTGTCTCTGAGGCACGCAAGACTCCCCACCAACGGCAAGGTCTATGGTTCATGGGGGGGGGGGGAGGGACGTCCTATAAGCTGGTATATCTATCAGCTGACTTCAGTGTAAAAAAGGTGCAGTTTTAACACCAACTACTACAGGAATTTTTCCATGAGTCATCCCACCACCCTTTCTACACTGACACCTTACCTGTTGAGGTGCAGGTCATACCTAGTGAAACCTGATCAACTGACAGACACAACTGGTACCACTGTAATGTACTTTTATCCATTTCCCTGGAAGAGAAATTACTGTGGGCAATGCCCTTTTTCTATCATTTCAAGAGTAGCATAATGGTACTAAGAAGGATGATTATGTGATTACCTTTAGTATTTCGTATTTGAAGGGTGTCATTTTTGAAAATTTCATTACATGTTCACTTGCAGGTACTGCCAAGGAAAATAAGGATGTTAACTTAATGGAAGTGTAAAGGAAATGAGAAGGCCACTTCATTGTAGCAGTCAGGTAATTTTACTTGGCTAAAAATGACATTATGTTTGAGAGAAAGGAAACCAGCAGTTCACATTCAGTTGTGCATGTCCTATCAGATAATTATTTAATTTAACCTCAGTTATGCACATTATGGACCAAAACAGTACTATCACAAGCTTTATGATAATTGCTACTTCGTTAACATATAGAAGAGAATCTTTGAAGTGTTTTCTTCATGCAAATGTTCTCGATAGACGATGCTGCCAACAGTGTCTCATCATGGTCCATTGTTACCTGTCGTTGCTTCTAAGTTGAAGGAAGTCGCTGTAGTAAATTAACATGGTCGCCTGTCGATAACTTCTAAGGGTTTCTCCTTAATCTTTGTAGTAGAGGATTTGGTACCAAAGTACATGTAATTGACACTGTTCACGAAAGTCACTATTTAGCCTGTTATTCATGCTTATGTTATACATTTTCTAAACACATTCAGTGACATTGATAAAGTAATTTTAGAGAATGGTGTACAGTTTCAGTCGAAACTCCCGAAACAAGGGTTGTAACAGAAGAAAATCAAAACAGTTTTATTGATTCTTATCATACTGCTTCAAATCAGTCAGAACAGGTTATGAAGTAACTTGAAAAAATTAGTCATCTCTATTGTCATCATTGTATTTGGTATGGCTCACCTCTTAACAGATCACAAATGAATTACCAAATGACTATTTCGTTATCACTGGTGCTTGTACTGGGAAACGAATATCCTCTACACATGATTAGGGAGATTGGTCAGTTGCCTATTTCTTCAATATTATGGCATACCTATGTAGTGAACTAGGCTTTGGTTAACGTTGAGAATGATACTGATAAATGCTAAGGATGTGATAACTTCAAGAGTACACTGATGTCAGTAACTGTGGGGCGAAAGATGGTGGTGAATCATCATAAATTCACTGACTCACATGATTTTGTTGTTTATGTGCGACCATTTGAGATAAAGGTAATGGTTCCTCAAAACTACAGTGGAGATGGAGATACCCAGGAGTAACAGGCCTCAGCATCTGCACGATATGTCTAACGCAAAAGATTGGGTGAGTAAATCTCTTGAGCTATGTTATAGGATAATTTGAGATGACGTTTATGTAAAAAATTATATTTATTTGTTTATTGGTAAAGTTTATTCTGAATTCGTGTTATATGTAGAATGTCAGTTTGTGATATTTAAGATGTGTAACAACAGTGCTTCCATTATCAAGGCACCATGATGAAGCAGTACTTATTGAAAATTTGCAATTAATGTTTTACAACAATAACTTGTCTTTCAATTTCATGTGGTATTGATGAGTTTTTACCATGACAAAATAAGCACTGTTTGTCACATAAGATAGTGTAATAGATTTCCTCTTAAGTGGAGCTGATGTAATTGTGTATGTTGCGTTTCTCTGTTCATCAACTGGAAATTTTTAGTGTTGTATAGTTAAAATCATGTCAAGTGGCATCTAATTCGACGCTTGGAAGTGTGTTCACCAAATATGAAGTAGTAGTGTATACAACATGGACTAGCAGGAAAAACTTGCCAGTACAGAAATCATGAACAGAAGAAAGCAGATAGTGATAATTTAAATCCCACATAAGGTGATGATATATGTATATAGGTATGTTAAAGTAAAAATATTGCAGACAGGACTACATTAAAGTGAATCTTTCTGCTCATTATTTATTTTAACAAATTGTTTGTGTCTGACTCACTAGAAAAGTATTATATTTATTATCTTAAGATGCTTAGTTTTATTAATGACGTTTGTTATAAAGTAGCATCTCTGTTGTTGGAGATGTTACAGTATATATATATCTCTCTCACGATTGTTAAGGTGAAGTCTGATGACTCGTTGCTTTTTTAAAACTGTTTTATACATTTTAAACTAACTGTCTATGTACATATTTTCATGCAGAGACATGAGACGGGAGCTTTCGCAAACGAACGAGCATGAGATTGGACTTGTAATGCGTTACACTCTGAAATGACGACTTATCTACTCAAATGGTAGGCATTCATTGTGGAGGAATGCTTGTCATATCATGCAACCTGGCAGAGTGAAACTCACCTAGGACTGACGCAGATGGCACATTCCAAACAGGGTGAGGTTCCAGCAGTCAAAAGATTAATCAGGCTGCCAACAAAGAATTACTTACACAGTTAAGTCCACACGAAGCCATGTTGCATCATCTTGGGAGACATCATGTTGGACTGCAACCACAGTAATGATACTGCCTACCATTCACATTTTCAAGTTCCCTTAATCAAGTACAACACATTTGTGGTGTGCCCAAAATAGTAACATATGAAATCATTAATTTCAATTTGAGATGCAATTTATTCAAAAACTTCCTCTAATACCCCATCTGCCTTTAAGTGCCAGTGCAAATAAAAACGCAAAGTGTGTTATAAATGAAGTTAACCTGCTCTCACTCAGTAGAAAATTGGTAAATAGCAGAGACTGTATTAGATATTGGTAAGTACCTGTCCTTAATTTGTCCATGTTCTACATTTTGCGCTAAAATGCGGCTCTATGGATTTGGAATATTGTTTCTATAGCTATGTATCTGTACATAATGCGTATTATTCTTTTAAATTTCTTTTTGTCAAATTTTTGCTTTATTAATGTCTATTTCTGTGTTTCATATCTACGACTCTCAGTGGGACTATTTGTACATTTGTGTAGTAGATCATGAATCATTATTGTGACTAACTTCGTATGTCGAAGCTTAGACGGTAAATCTGGAATGTCTTCTGATGGTATTGCTGCAAAAATCATTCCATACCTGTTCTAAACTACAAAGCGAGTGTGTGAAAATTTCTTGTCACAACATACAGAATTACTTGTTCTTCTGTGTATTCTACACCACAATCATACTGAAAAGCTATGTCTCTATTAAACAGCCGGTCACTGAAGGTGCTATAGTCTTTGACGAGCATAGGAGGGAAAGTTGAAGTGAAACTCTTTGCAGAGTTGTAGGGTTAACCGATGGGAGAGAATGCAAACGAGTGTTTCCCTACGTACTGATAATTTGAAGGGCGTAAAAATATCCTAGTGACATTTGAGTTTCTCTGTCAGCGTTTCCACGTAGTGAGGCTCTGCACTAATTCTTTAAGCTACTTTGCAGCTGTATTCTGTTAATCTTTCTCAGATTACGTATTAAAAGTGTATAGTTAGATTCCACCTCGTATCAAGCGGCTTTGTGTATATTGCCTAAAACATTTTCAGATCTCTAGTGTGGATTTACCTGTATTGAAACTTAATGTTCCTTTCTCTGTGGGGTGCTTAGTTGTTGAGGCACATGACACAAAGTCAGTTGTGCATTAGCTCATACAAATAAGCGGGCTGTTGAATTCTGCACACATCCATTTAATAAGATTTTCCCAGTATTTACCAATACAT